>NC_058407.1:37893099-38184560 GCF_002201575.2 Neomonachus schauinslandi
ATGGTCCAACATTTCAAGAATGAATTTACAATGGAAATGGTTCTTAGTGCAGTGAATACATCATTGCAGTGAAAGATTGACTCCCAGTTTATCAGCTATAAACTATGCAGCCCAGCTTAAGTCTTCTAGAAGGCAAGCATTACGGACATTACTCACAGTTATTTGGGGTTCATAATTCACTGGGAGAATATTTGAAGTTTGAAGGTATATGCCACTATAGTAAAAACAAGAGCAAAAACCCAGAAAGGGATTTGCAGGCGAAGAGGAACAATGGAGAACCATGTTTCAGGTGCCTCCGTGTCTTTTTCCTCCTCTGGTCAGATTTTCCATGGAAACCACACAACTTTTTCTTTGACAATCCCCTATATTCTGCTTCAGCAAGATTCTACCAAAACATTTTATTTGTTCAGCTTCTCTTCTTTATCATTAGCTTATAGGCCAGTCTAATTATTTTTATTAGAAATAATTTTTTTCTCTAAATTTATTAGAGAAATTCACACAAAGTATGTATCTTTATGTTATTTTGTGATTTTTATTATGCTTTACAAGTCACTCTTTTCTAGCCTTCAGTAAGGACTAATATTTACCTCAGACTTCTGGAATATTCTCCAAATGACTCTAAGTATCTGCTCTTTCAGTGGGAGATGGCTTTGTGTACTAAAAAAAAAAAAACAAAAACAAAAACTAGAGATACACGGGTAATAAATCCACATTTAAATATTGATGAGATTCTTGAATTTAAGAATAGACGTATCTTATAATTGCAAAATAATAAAAATTAAAATTATGCAAAGAGGATTAATGTAAGCTGTTTATTGCAGTAAGCTAATACTTGGATTAGAAAGCTAGTTAGTGAGAAGCAGAGATACTGAAGTCACAATTATTAGTACTTATTCTTAGCTCTGAAATAGACTTGGGATAAATTCTTTAATTGAAATCAATATTTTTCTGTGTCTTTAAATTAACATGATCTTTCTCAAAGATGTCCTGAGTAGAAATATTACGTACGGAGGAACAATTTGTCGAGGGTGGTCCAAGTAATCACTAGGGGAGTAAGGAGATACGCTCCAACTGGCTTTCACAAAGGCTTTTGTCAGAATTCTGTATAATGGGTTTTTACTAAGTCTGGTAAGTATATCAGGGCCCACCCTCAAATACATTTTCCTTCCCTCCCAACCTACCCTTCCTTCTTATGGTTAAAGCTTATGGAATTAGATGTATCCATGTCCAAACAGTACGTGAAACATTAGGGCTACTTTCAAAATCAATTAACTATGTAAAAGAGAAATTAAGTTTTGGGTAATGTTGATATAAGAAGAGAATGTAAGTTGCTATCCACTGTTTTGTTTTCTTTATTCAAGTGTCTATTTAAAAAACTTAGAAAAACTGGGGCTCCTGGGTGGCTCAGTCATTAGGCGTCTGCCTTCAGCTCAGGTCATGATCCCAGGGTCCTGGAGTCGAGCCCCTCATTGGGCTCCCTGCTCGGTGGGAAGCCTGCTTCTCCCCTCTCCCACTCCCCCTGCTTGTGTTCCCTCTCTCTCCATGTCTCTCTCTGTCAAATAAATAAATAAAATCTTAAAAAACAAAAACTTAGAAAAAACTAAAAAGAATAAAATAATGAGATAATTATATCCAGAGTTCCCTCATCCAGATGCACTATCATTCATTGTACATTAATATCTAGGAAATATAGTACAAGTACTACATGAAAGAATTTACCACATAGTATAAAATGTCATTACTTTTGCCTGAACATTTACTGGGAGCTAATATATAAAGTAATTTTTAAAATACAACCATAAAAACAGAAGTCTTCCATATAACTTACTAGCAAGTGATATGGGTCAGCGATTAAAGCTAGAATGGACATACCAGAGACACTCAACACTTGGCCAATGTTCCCAAGTGCCATAGCAAATATAACACATGAAACTTAATAGCCACGATTTTAAGAATTAACCTCTGGACAGGATTAGACTAACAATTAGAATCCTATGTATTTAAGTTTCAGTGAGCTATAAGTCTTGCCACCCGACTTTTGTTATACAATGATTTTAAAAGAGATATTTTGCCTACCATACGCAAGTTAGAATGAAAAATTATCTTCTCATGAATGCTGAAATAACCATACATACCCAGACAAAGTGAAGAGCACTTTGATTGTAATATGCTTGCAACTCACTTATGCCAATTGCTAGTATATGATTTCAAAGTGTAACTCAGATATTTTTCTCTAAGGATTATTAGAAAGTAGTTTTTATAGCCTTTTTGTATTGTATTCTCACATATATTTATTAATATTTCAGAGTTTAATTTATATTGTGAAAACATTTTAAAATTATATCTTCAGTTATTAATTCAGAGAACGATGACCAAAGTTCAGAAGGGAGATGAAATGGAGAAGATATAGTAAGATTTTATTAAAACTTACAAATCAGGGGCACCTGGGTGGCTCAGTCATTAAGTGTCTGCCTTCAGCTCAGGTCATGATCCCAGGGTCCTGGGATTGAGCCCCACATCGGGCTCCCTGCTCAGCGGGAAGCCTGCTTCTCCCTCTCCCACTCCCCCTGCTTGTGTTCCCTCTCTCGCTATGTCTCTCTCTGTCAAATAAATAAATAAAATCTTAAAAAAAACAACAAACTTATAAATGAATCAAAATAAAAGGAATAATGATTTTAGGTAACTAATTTAAGTAACTTTATTCAATACCAGAGCATTATATAACCTCCTATATGAACATTAATACTTGTTTGAAAATCCTACAGTTTATCAAACTGAGTTTGAAGCAATTCATTTTGGAATTTTGATTGAATATTTATTGTTAGGCAGAAACAACAACAACAACAAAACAAAAAATTAGTGTGTTTGTGTTTTCTCTAGTTCCACCTAAACCTATCTTCCAGCTATGAAAGATATTATACAAGGTATATAATCTATTGCAATTGCTGAAACATCTTAAGTTAAACCAGACTCTCTTGGGCCACCAATTCTTCAGGTCCCTAAGTTAAGAATAATTTAGTATTTAGGAGTATATGTCTCAGAATTCCCTCCCCTGTGTTTTGTATGAATTCTGCCGACCACTAATAGGTAAAAATAATTTTTCCATGGATAGTGTGGGTTCTCTGTATTAGGAATTGATTTCAGAGCTTGATATATGTTATGTGTATAACTGATCCTAAAAACAGCTTGCAGAGCCGAGTATTAAGAACTCTGTGTTATGACTGAGGAAAATAAAGCAGAGAGAGGGAAAGTAGCTTGATCAACCTTTACGCTGGGAACTTGTGACTTGTCCAAGGTCACCTTTCTTTTGCTGCTCATTCCCTTAACTATACCCATCGCTTTCTACCTTCTCTATGTTGGATCAGAAAACCAAAGAAGCCCCATGTATTATTAAGAAACTCTTGAGCTGTTGAATCACATCTTAAATTCAGTTAGTTGCACTAACGTGACTTTTGTGGCCATCAAGGACCCTAGGGACTTTATACTGGTACAGAAATTTAACCTTGTTGGCCTGGCCAGAAATCTAATTTGAGCAGTTTTACTCTGATGCTCTATTTTTGATTGGTTAAGCCATTCATCCTGTTTGACATTGTTGTGTGGTGTTGCTATGCTTACTTTAGCCAGCTGTCACATTCCAGCCCAGAGGTGGGTGAAATGATTCTTGTTTATATGTAATTCTGGAAGGACTTTTAGATGCTTTGAGCTGGCAATGTGTCAATGTAAAAGCCAAAAAGACTTTCAAAATTCTTCATGGAACTTTATAAAAAATTTCTTTCTGCCATTCAAATGTTGGCAGCCTGATGCAATTATTTCTAGCTCTGTTATTAATCCTGTGATTGTAATGAGATGTCTTTGTAGTGGATACTCATTTCTTCATGTTGAATTGATTCTAAATTCGTATGAGACTATTCATATCATATATCCTGTCTTTCTGAAAGAGATTATAACATTTAAGACAGGATGGATGTTCTGATCTACAATTAGATCTGAAAAGAAGTTTGAATTCCTCCAATAGAGGTTCTACTCATATACACAAATTGATACAAGAATACAGAATTTGATTTAATGAACTTCATTTTATACTTTTATGTGCCTGAAGCAAGACTAGATAACAGGGGTTCTGGATTCAGGGGACTCATAACCTAGTAGGAAAAAAAACCCACATGCTTTTAATATTCTTGAGCCAACAACTTAGGTTCCTTCCAAAATGTATTAACAACTGGAGTCAGTGGAGTTTTGGTTTAGTTGCCCAGAAAATCATCTCAGTTCTCTTTATCACTTTCCTGTGTAGATACTTCATCTTTCTAGTTACTATTATCCTTATCCACAGAATGTAAAGCCAATCAAGTGATTCAAAAAGTAACTTTAAAAATCAGTAATTTCTTCAAAAAAAAATTATGGAAAGAGCCCAAATGTCCATTGATGAATAGATGATGAATGGTTAAATGGATGATGAATGGATAAAGAAGATGTGGTGTGTGTATATATATACATATACATATGTATATATATATACAGTGGAATATTACTCAGCCCTAAAAAATGAAATCTTGCCATTCGCAACAACGTGGATGGATCTAGAGAATATTATGCTAAGTGAAGTAAGTAGTCAGAGAAAGACAAACACCATATGATTTCACTCATATGTGGAATTTAAAAAACAAAACAAATGATCATAGGGAAAAAAAAAAGAGAGAGGCAAACCAAGAAACAGACTCTTAACTATAGAGAACAAACTGATGGTGACCAGAGGGGAGGTGGGTGGGGGGATGGGTGAAATTCGTGATGGGGATTAAGGATGCTGAGCATTGGGTGTTGTATGGAATGTTGAATCACTAAATTATACACCTGAAATTAATATTACATTGTCTGTTTTTTAAAAATATTACACTGCATGCTAACTAATGGAATTTAAATAAAAACTTTAAAAAAGTGTATGAGAGGGCGCCTGGGTGGCTCAGTTGGTTAAGCGACTGCCTTCGGCTCAGGTCATGATCCTGGAGTCCCAGGATAGAGTCCCGCATCGGGCTCCTTGCTCAGCGAGGAGTCTGCTTCTCCCTCTGACCCTCCCCCCGTCATGCTCTCTCTCTCTCTCTCTCTCTCTCTCTCATTCTCTCTCTCAAATAAATAAAAAATTTTAAAAAATCTTAAAAAAAAAAAGTGTATGAGAATAGCCATACACTTAACTCATTGGAACTGCAATGTGTATGGTGCGTCCTTCAACTAACATCCTTTTTCATTAAGATACATGTACAAGTAAACTTATGTGTATAAACATATGTGATGAACCCTAGGCTTATCTCATTAAATCTACACTGTGTATAAAGAGAAAAAAAAAAAAAGAAAGGCCAATCTTATAGTAGCTAATCTCTTTATCATCATGCACACAAAACACTCAGATGACCAGTTATTCAAACTTTTATTTCTCAATAAGTCAGGTGAGCAGTTAGACATACAATGAATTTGATTAAAAAGTATTATCTTCGGGGTGCCTGGGTGGCTCAGTTGGTTAAGCATCTGCCTTCGGCTCAGGTCATGATCCCAGGGTCCTGGAATCGAGCCCTGCATTGACGGGGAGCCTGCTTCTCCCTCTCCTCCCTGCTTGGCCTCACTCGCTATTTCTGTCTCTCTCTCAAATAAACAAATAAAATCTTTAAAAAAATTTTTAAAAGTATTTTCTTCAATGATAAATTAATGTTCTTATTTTCAAGTTACATTTTCCTTAGTTTGGAGATAATTTTTCAAAAACCAGAGGTATATGTATTTTATGTTACCACCATTACTTAATTAACGTAGTATGATTTTATCAAAATTGGGATTTTAGAATACATTATTATATGCAATATAGTTGTTTAGGAGTATAAAATTTACTTTTAGTGAACTGAATATGGTATTACAATGCTTCACTTTTATATCACATTTGAACTGTGCACAGAAGGAAAGTGTTAACATTTAATTGTCTGTGAAATATTTTCAAGGAGTTAGCTTTGATGTGCAAAAATAATAGTTACTTAGAGGACTGTAATGCTGTAAGCTTGAGACACCCAACCCAAAGAAAATTTTTTGAATAAAAAGAAAAGAAACCACCACAAATAGTACTTAAGCTACATCTCTGATAATACGAAGCTTTCACTTTCTTCATAATTTACTAGGTCTCACTTATTTTATGTTCACCTGCCTGCTATATAATCGTATAATCATTCATCTTTTAGCGATTCATCAGCCCTGGCAACCAGATTAACCATTCCGCAGCAAAAAAAAAAAAAAAAAAAATCAGAAATAGCAATTGGTACAGGCTCAAGCTGAGTTAACTCAATGCTATTCATCTGGATGAAAAGTAAAAAAGGCAGTCAATCAGTTAAAAGTTTTAAATGTTTGATGGCGACGTATCATGTAACATTAACATCTGGATGACTGGATTTTACTCTTTATATCCAGATGTCTGGCATCATACAGACAAACCTCAGCAGTTCAATCAGTCAACAACTTTCATTGAGAACCCTGCTTGTGCTGGGGCTAAAGGACAATGTCACTTCACGCAGGGGCCATTTATAAAATCCTCCTAATTAGTCCTCCTGGCTCTACCCTCTCCCCATTCCAAACTACCAGAATACTAAAACACCATTTTCAAGATCTCTAGTTACTTGCTCAAAATACTTTCCTTGCCTCAAGTTTTCACTGAACTCTAGTTGCTGCATCGGGCTGTAATTGGACGGTTTACAAGAACCCCACTTATGAATTGATCATATTACTTTCCTCTCTGCACGTAAGACCTTCCTCAGCTAGAGCCTGGAGTCGGTAATACTCATTTCATTGACCTGCTTTTATGCTTAGTTACATATTATGCACATCAGATGCTGAAAATAGTTCCAGGGACATAGTAGGCGCTCCATGAGTGGAGGTAATTATTTTTGTCTACTAGTGATCAACATTAATAATACATGTAAAACCCAGTTTCTAGTATAAAAGAAATGTTTAATAAATGTCCTTTCTTAACTTTCACTTGGCGTCAACATCTCTTTGGCCTTAAAATCCCATTGATTGTAAGATGTTCAGTTTAAAACAACTTTTTGAGTAAAAAAAGAATCTTATTTCATTAAATGTTGGCAAAGAATATAAAACTAAAACTGATTTCATAAATTACAGTATGGAAAATTATACTTATTGAGGAAATAAACTATTGTTTCCATTGCTGTTACTGCAATTATTTTTACAATTCCCTCTCATGTGTGTTACTGACAAACTAAATTAACTCTTTTGGGGGAAAATGAAGGATCAAAAATGATTTTAAAATTTTTGGCATGCTTACCTATGCAAAGGATACCACAAAATGAAATAGGATACCTAGGAGGAGATGCATTTAATTTGGCCCATGTTGGGATTGCCATCAAGAGACAAAGTTTCAGGGGCCACTGAAAATATTAATGGCCTTTTGAAGAAAAACCTGCAGATTAATATTTGGATGATGTTTTAATGTGATTCTTTCAGTTGCAGGTCCACTCAAGCTAGCTCATTTATGGGATTCATGAAGAGTAATAAGGGAATCACTTGGGCCCACGGGCAGTAAAGCAGGAGGACTTTCTGGATGGTTCCAAAGATCCCTACATCAGATATTTATGAGCCTGCATCCTAAGTCGCAACCATTGAGGTGTCTTTTATTAATTATCATTCCCTGAGTATTTGTTATGTATTAGGCACTAAGCTAAGCATTTTTATGCCTTAGATCATGCAATCCTCCCAAGTTCTGTGATTTATATTCTATTACAATCCACAGTTATAAATAAGAAAACAAGTTTTTGAAAATTTAAGTAACTTACATACGTTCCCCTAGCTAATTAGAGGTAATTAGTAAATCAGTGGTAAATTAGTAAATCAACTTCAGCTCTTGTCCAGGGCCCCAGATTTACTATAAACAGTGGTCACGTAGTGGGTGATGTGTTCTATTCTGTCTCTGAATCCACTCTATCCCGCTACTGATGGGTTTCATTTGTTTACTTAATTCATATTCTTCAATTATTTCAGCCTGTGCATGGCCTATCATAATCTCTCCAGCCCCATCAACATCATGATCTTTCAGTTTAGTTCCCATTATTAAATAGTGATCTATTTCTCTGAATCTGAACTCCTGATTTTTTTTAAAATATTTATTTCAATGCATATATTGGAGTCAAGCTATGCATTTCATAAATGTTGATCAATCTATGGGATTGGTTGCTTTCAGGTCAGATATCCATCCCTACCGGATTAACAGTTACTAAAAAGGCCAATCCATGCCAATCAGAGGCTGCATGTGGGGAAGCTTCCCTTAGAAAAAGTATGGATGAGGCAATGGTAGAAACATCTCTACCATAGGCGCTAAGTAGGAGGTGAAGCTATGGAAGTAGAAAGGTCCACGGTAGACCAAAAGAAAAGAGGCTGCACAACAGAACCTTAAGAAATAATTGTATACAGATTGGCCAGAATTAGAGAGGTCAGTACAAGAAATCAACAAAAAAGAGAAAAGAGAACCAGTAGAAAAATAGAAAATACTATTAAAGAAATCTATGAAGAAGGGAGTTTGAAACGTAAGAGTGTATTCCACAACAACAAATGCTTCAGCAGTATCAATTCATTCATATTTATAACACAAAATATGCTACCACAGTCCAGGGGACACAGGGTTGAGCAAGAACAGGTCCTTGTTCACATGGCAGAAAAAACAAATGTCAATAATCACTCAAATTCATACATGATTGCAATTATGAGACATGCTACAGAGGAGAGGTATACGGTATTTTTTAAGGGTTTTATCTATTTGAGATATATATATATATATATAGAGAGAGAGAGAGCACGAGCAGGGGTGAGGGCAGAAGGAAAGGGAGAAGCAGACTCCCCACTGAGCAAGGAGTCCAACGCAGGGCTTGATCCCAAGACCCCGGGGATCATGACCTGAGTGGAAGGCAGATGCTTAACTGACTGAGCCACCCAGGCACGCTTTGGGTATATAGTATTTTGAGATCATAGAATCAGAGGACGCGACACTGTGAAAGAGTTCAAGGAAAACTTCAAATTGATGCCTGAGCTGACATCTAAAAGGAGATCAGAAATCAACTGGGTGAAGTGAAGGAAGGAAGAGCAAGGCAGAGGGAATGTGTAAAGCTCCTTTGGCAAGAGGCAATGCAGTGGCTGTTAAAGGTGGCTGGAGTGGAGAGAGCAGGGACTTGACTTTACCTCTACAAAGAGTGAATGCTAGAGGTGTAGCTAGGAAACAAACGCACTGAACTGGAGGATCCTGTTAAGTTTGGTCTGTTGTTAACCTATGTGCAATAAGCTGGAGGGGAAATAGGGTAATTGACATGATCAGATGAACGTTCTGAGATGATCGCTCTGGCTGGAATAGGCAGAAAAGATCAAAAAGTGTTATTATACAAGATTCTTTCAGGTAACAGAGTTCCATGAGATTGAAGGGAAAAGATAACTTATTGGCTCAGAAACTGTAAAGCATGGCCAAGAGCAGATATTCAGGTATAGTGGGATCCAGATACTTAATGATGTTTTCAGGAATATAACTCTTGGCATCACAGGTACAACTTGGCTCTCTACTATGCTGGCTTTGTTTTTAGGCAGAATTTCCACTCTTGGGGATGAAATGACAGCTGGCAACCTGAGTTAAAAAAAAAAGAGAGAGAGAGAATATTATATATTATCACCCTAGCAGAAAGAGAACGTTTCCCCCCTATCAATCCAGCAAATATCCCAGGAATGACACTTAATGAACAACTTGGTCATAGGTCCATCCATGAAACAATCATTATGGCCAAAGAAGAGGACATACTCATAGTCAGGCCTGAATGACTTGCTCACTTCTAGAGTCAGATAGTAGAGTCAATCCCACCTGAACCACAAGGTCTGAGAAAAAGAAAGGGACAGTCCCCAACGAAAACCTTGGATGTTGTCTCCAGGAGTGGGAGACACAGAGAAAATATGGGGTGAAGGGACAGGTAACTGATTTCCAGGTTAAGAGGATCTTATGATACTCCTGGATAGAGATAACCACAGTTTTGATTGAGGGTAGAGGTTTTATAGATACTTAGGAGAATAAATTCATAGGACTTTGTAATGAATTAGACAAGAGGTTAAGGGAGATTGACATATCAGGAGTCAATCCCAAGCTTCATGTTTCCATCACTGGTGAGACCATTCACTGAGAGACACAATACTGAAAGGGAGCCAAGTTAAGAGGTCAGGAGAGAGGTGAAACAACATGAGTTGAATTTAGAACATATTTAGTTGGAGGTGCCATTGAGACATTAAAGAGATGCTAAGAATATACAGGTGTAAATATCAGGAGTGACATCTGGGCTGTAAGTATAATCTTGCCCAGAATAGGAACAGTCGACTGATTTGAAGGTTGTCTTGACCATGGATAGGAATAGAAGCAGAGCCAGGTTACAGTGAATGGGTAAAATGGGTGTAGTAATCATAGGAATACCATCTTAAGGAAGAATTTGTGGGGTATAATACAGCCACTAACTCGCATCTTTCAAATGAGAATAACAAAACAAAAACAAAAAACAGGGACAATCAAGACACCCTTGATTTGTAATAACAGCTCCCTTCCAAATAGCACTTCCCAGTTTCCATAACCTCACTAACCAGAGTTTTCCTGTGTAACCCAGTAGGCTTGTGTTTCTCAGGCATGAGGAGAAAGGAGTCTCTTTTTGACTCTTATTTCCTGAAAGCCTCCTCCCCAACAGGTTTGCAGATAGTAAAAAGAACATTGTCCTAGTCTCTCCTAGAAATTTGCCTGTCGGTTGCATTTTCCCACCAGCTGAGATGGAGTGGTCCGATATAAGCTCGGTGATGGCCCAACGGTTCCCTCTAGGCGATTTAGAGATGGCCAACTCCTGTCGTTGCTTGAATATTTTGCCCGGGTCACTCCTCACTCCTCCCCATCCACTTCCTCGGAGAAGAGACTTTCTGGGTCTAGACTATGGGAGAGCCAATTCTCGAAGGCCCCTTGTCAAAAAAGTGTATGTGATATGTTGTGCCAAGCTGGCTGCTGAGGAGACACCAGCCTTCGATGTTGGTACACTGGAAAGGAGCATGATTGAGCAAGTTGGCGTGGACTGTATTATCTTCAATGACTCATCGATCACCACCTAGATTCACTCCAGACCACCAGAAGACGAACTAAACCCTTAGAGGCACTATGATTTCCACTGAGAATATCAAATACATTAACAAGTTATAGAAGTAACTGGAGTTTGGAAAGAAAGAAAGTTAATTTTTATTCACTTGAATAAAATTACACGATATTCTCTGCCTGCCTTTATGAAATGGAACAGAGTACGGTAATATGACTTAGAATTGAACTTTAAAAAAACAAACCAATCTTTGGATGGTTCCCTTTATTCTAGTTCTCCGGAGAACAGCAACAAATCTCCAACCTCTCCACAGAAGTATAAAAAAGAGTGTATACTTAGCACAGTGTCCAGTGAGGGTGAATAACTCAAATTTGTACTGAAACTGTGCATACATATCTATCATGCCTTCTTGAATTCTCCTCACCTCAACTCTTCGCACTCCCAGACCAAGGGCGAAGACTCACCTGTGTGCTAAAACTCAGCATCCCCGTCAGGGAATGACGCTGGCAGGGATATATGGTTATGTTATTCTGTGAACTCAGCCCTTCTTCTCTCCCTCCCTTTATGGAATAACTTCCATTCTTTTAAGCCAGGTAAATGGACAAGCACAAGAAAAATCATATCGGAAGAAAGGGAAAACCTTCCTGGGAACAGTATAATTGCCAAGCTCTAGCAAAGAGTCCAGTTGATCACTGTGTATAAAGCAACACTTAGCAATTTTAAGCGAAAGTACAAATTAGAGGATGAAACAATTATCTTTTCTGCGTTACTTTAGATGCTTCGAGAATATTTCCCTTTTATCTTGTGTCTCAATGGTAAACTTGTGAGAATTATCTCAATGACCACCTAAACCTATTTTCTACTTAATTGTTCTATGTTTTATCTCAATTCTTGCTAAAGGAGATTTAAAGTGATGAACAATAAAAAATGCATGTCCATCATACACACACACACACACACACAAATATGATTAATAAAATCAAAAAGGCTGTGAAAAGAAGGAAGGCAATTGCAATCTGTTTCACTTCACTATATATAGTTTGTGTAAATTTTCTTATTCCAGCACTTTAGCAATACAAAAAAAAAATCAGCTCAGTACTTAAATATTTTATTGACAATATTAACATATTAATGTATCAAGATATTTTCAGGCAAGTAAAGTAAATATTCTCTAACTTATGATTTCTAATGTCCTGTAGGTATTAAAATGATGTAAGGTTGTACATTCTTTTCATTGAAACATGTAGTCTTGTCTGAATAACTTCTCTTTCCCTTCCACACACATATAATTTGACATTATTGGGCACAGTACTAAAAGAAGGGAAAAATTGTATTTAGCAGGCTCCCTTCAAAGCTGATTAAAATAGAAATGTTCTCTTCATTTGTGACATCAACAGGACCTAAAATGTGTCCGTGAGATGGTAAGCATTCAAATGTATCCACAAAGCCAACTCTTTTGTTATTTTCAGCCCCATGTTAAAAATTTCGTGTCAGTGACCGCTAATTCTGTTAAGGGTGTTCTTTTTAAAAAACATGAACCAAAATATTTCTTCATCTAAACAATTTTATTTATGGTGGAATTTCCAAAATTTCTTATATCTTGAAATTATCCACAAAGTACTATTTTGTGCTTACATTAAAAAGATGCATTCCTTATAAGATCAAAATATATACCATTAGGCAGTATGGTTATGTGTTTACTGAACAGAATATCACCAAAGTGTTAATAGAAAAACAAAAGTTAAATATATTTAAGTTTCCTGTAACTGATTTCCAGCTGTTCTAATGTTTTAAAGAAAAAAATAAAGATCTAACATCAGACATAATATTTTGATAAGCAATATTTATAAAAAAATATAAGTTAAGCATTGCAACAAGCTACCTTCAATGAATTGCCCCCTATCACAAAGAATATTATTGGAACTATATATCTAAAGTGAATAAGAAGGTAAAGAAGAAGGGGGAGGAAGAGCAGGAGGAGGAGAAGGAGAAAAGAAAGTATAATTGCAAAGGTGACTTTTTAGTTAAATACACTTTCGTATAAAGTGGCAAGATAATATTTACAAATTTACAACTGAAAAGAAATCTTTATATACAAGTTGTCTTGCTTTTGAACTTTTGGGGCTTCCTTCCTCCTGTGTAATAGGCCCTCCTCGTAGAACTCATCTAGACTAGATTTTCAGTTCATAGCACATGATAGATGAGCCTGGAATTAGAGGCCCCTGGAGTTGCAGGCTGTGAATCCGTGCTGGCAACTGGGGAGAGAGAGGCCGGGTCCTGGAGAGGCAATCCAGGTTGCTCTGCGTTGGTGATTCGATCCACTATGCTGGATAAACAATCCAAGCTGGATAAGGAGCTTTTATCTGTGGCATATACTAAGAACACAAGGAGAAAATCATTAAAAAAAAAAAATCCCAAATAGAGAGACTTGTTTATGTGGCCCCTTAAACCACAGGTCAGCAACTTTGACACCCAGGGGTCAGGTGGTCAGAGAAAGCCTGATGCAGAAATTTGCAACAAATATCTAGCAATTCATGGAGGTGAACGTAGGGAGTGGAGAAGCCCCCCTACTAAAATTTTGAGCAACAGTGCATATGTGTGTCCCTGTTAGGGGGATTTTGAACAAAAGATGTGTGTATATTTTGCTGCACCAAAACCTCCCCATAAGAATCCTCCCTTCTATTCCCTTCCCCAGTACAACCTGGAAAAGCAGACTCTGCTTTGACAGGCTGAACTGTGAAGTTGAACTGATTTTTAAACTCCTCTGAAGTCATCAGTTCTTACCATTTGGTACATCTGGGCAGTAGATGCTGTCAAAGCTGCTGCTCTTTCTGGACCAGACAGGACTGTTACATTCCGGCTATAATACAAGACACAAAGGAGGTTTGTTTTCAGGTCTTGGTAAAAGATGCTCCGACCTACGGTGCGGCTGTGCTTGACCAATGGCTCCATATACTGACCACTCTCAATCACCTTCATTGCCCCGATTTAGGAAGGGTTGGCCCTCACCGAATTGTAAGGGCATTGAGGTCAATCTCTGTGCTTGAAGAAGAGGAGAGCAGCGGCACAGGGAAGAGGGCGGGGGTGGAATTCAGCAGCAATGTGCGTTGGGTTAACCATGCAAAATGGATTGGAGTAGAAGGAAGCCACACTAATTCAGGGAGAGAATACTTTCCCAGGGCAAAAACACATTAAAACCTGGCAGCGATGGAACAAACGCCCTCTGAAAAGAATGCATCAACATCTCTTTCCAGCCAGGCCTCAGCAGAGCAAGGACAGGGGCCATGTGGAGAAAACATGTTATTGATCATTTGCAGCCACCTGCCTCATAGGATGGCCCTCGCCTACAATGTTCACCTGGAACCTGGGAAGAAGTCAAACTAAAATCCTGTTCAACAGCTGTTTCCTGGCATCTTTCTACACGTGGCACCTCTCTTCTAGCCACCCCCCCCCCCCGGACTATCCACCAATAACCACTGAATATTTGGTTGCCACACCTGGTTTAATGAGATGTAAGAAGTTTTGGAAAAGATCAGGGGGACCAGCTCTCTCTTACCATGCCGTCGGAGCAGTTGGAGGTGGGGCTGGTGGGCTCAGAGCAGCTCTGTCCTGGCAGCCTATAGTAGTTCTCCACCTGCTCCCTCAGCAGCTCCTGCAGGCTCTCAATGTAGCGGATGGCATTCCTGAGGATCTCCACCTTGGGCAGCCTCTGGTTGGGGTTGGTCGTGGTGCACCTCTTGAGCGTCTCGAAAGCCTGGTTGACCTTCTTCAGGCGTCTCCTCTCGCGCATGGTGGCCGCCTTCCGCCGATCCATGGTGGTAGACTTTCTCTTGCATGCTTTGCAAGCCCACATGAGACAGTGGCCAGCCTGGTGGTGGCCTGTAGGTGCTCGCACGTGCTCGTCCTCGTCTGAGCCTTGCAGCTCTGGTTTGTGCGCCCCGAAGGCAGCCCCTCTGGGCTCAAACTCATCCCCGAACTCGCCCTCGGGGGACGGGATGCAGGAGCCCTCGTAGAAGTACTCAGAAGGCGAGAACTGGCAGCCGTCCATCATTTCCATTCTTTGCGGTGAAGGAAGTGGGGCACCTGGACAGCAGCGAGAGATACAGGGGAGAGACCCGAGCCTGGCGCCGCTGCGGGCCAGCAAATCCCGGGGCGGAGCTCCCTGGTCGGTTTCTCCGGTAATTAACAAGGGCAAAAGCCTGGCGGCCTGGGTCGGGTGTGCTAGGGTTGGGGCTCTTTATATATTCTTGGGGGAGGGAGGCCGGCCCCAGTGGCCAGGCACTATTAGCATATCCCACCACAACCCCCGCAGGGGCTGTCTGGGCAAACCTCCGCCTTCCCTCTAGAGAAAATGTGCTGTTTACAGCCCCTTTGGACGCTAATGGTTTTACTGCATTTCTGCTGGGGCGGGGGGGGGGGGGGGGGGGAATCATTCCCCAACCCGTTCACTTGCACTCTCTAGAGAACCTAAACCAAGGGATCACTTAAAGAGTGGTAGAGACAAAGGAACAAAGTCCATCCAACTTTTTGGAATTGCTCATACATAACAAATATTAATAAATAAAACTCCCTACTATAAGCTAATACCAAAAGCCGACCTGCCTTCCCAATCTTGGGCACGAGGAATTACCTTGTTTTTTGGTGTTTGTTTCTCGTCTACATGAGCTTCAATTATCTCAGGAATTTTTTCAGTCAGTGGATTGAATAATGGTTGCTAAAAACTTTGAAGTGACACTTTGAATCATGGAGTGAATCTAAATATTTAAAAATCTATTTTGTTCTGGTCAGATCGTCACTTTATAGGCTCTGTATTATTGGAGGGTGGGCAGGGAGGTTCCTTTTTTCCAAGACAGGGCTCACTCTGAGTTCTCTTTACATGTCTGCTCCTCTAACAGGAGGTGGGCTCAAGGGCCAGGTGACCACAAACAGTCCTCCCTTCCTTTTGCCTTCTGCACATGTTTACCAAGCGCCTCCTCCTTTGTACCAGGCCTTTGCTAGACCCCCAGCCAGCCACAGATCCATACCGCCTGCACCTCTGCGATCTGTATTCGAAGAAACTGAGTTTTATACGGCAACCTTTCTTTCCCGGGCGAGTTTCCTTTCTCCTCTTTCTGCTCCGCCCTGCCATTTCAACAGACTAAACAGCCAAGCTGGGCTTTGGGGTCGCTAATTTTCTGCTTTCAGGCAAACTAACACCGTTACAGATGCATCCCAGCTGCCGGCACAGCAATCCTTCTCGGCTCGTGTAAAATTTCCAACTTAAACCTCGAGTAACTTCACACACTTTGGTGACAAAAGCCTCCCAGAAAAGCAATCACAGGAGGGTCTTTGGAACTTTGGTGGGTAGAAGGAGAGAAGGGAAGGCTGCCATTTATGTAAGAATGAATCTATTAATCCGCTTTTGCCAATGCTCCTCCACCTTTAACCCACTTGCAGATCTCTTGGGGTGGGGATGGGAGGGGACGGTGCTGTTTATGTACAGGAAAAACCATTACTTAAGGTCTAGGTACATAGACTTAAGTAGTCCAGAGGTTTGGACCAGGGCTTGTGGCCCGATTAAAACAGGAGGGAGTGTTCTCATCACCATCTTCAGTCATCCAGCCCAGTAAGTGGTGTGGCTCGGTGGTGGTGGTGGTGGGGGGGTGCTTCCTTCTATTACTTATTTCTAAAATTATTTTCCTCAAGCAACCCTGGCTGGCTGATCCCAAGTCTGCAGGGATCAGAGAAGTTCTAACTTTTTCAGGATGAGATCCGCTCTCTAAAGTGAAGGTTCGGAAAAACAGGGGTAGTAGAGTGTCAGTCATTAAGGTTAGCTGCTAGGTGCAGGGCTCTGCCCCCTTTCCCACCTTCATTCATCCCTAAGACAAAGACACCACCACACCCCCTACCCCCTTGAAAATCAAGCTCCCTTTCACACCAATGGGGTGCTTAATTGTCTGGCCAGTGGGAAATCCATCTGCACCTTATTTAGGACTATTAACAAGTGGATGCCTTTGAAATGAATAGGGTACTAAGGGCTATACTAGATAAAAGAGTCAAGTTCCTAAAGGACCCAGGTGTAATGGAAGACTCCATCCACACCGGTGGAAACTTTGGAATGCATACACATTGCTACCTCTGAAATACAATAGTGGGGAGATAATCTCACCCAGGAATTCTCAGCCAAGTCACACAGGTTCTGGTCAGCACCAATACCCCCACTTTCTCTGACTATGCAGTACACACGACAGGCGCAGATTTATGATTTGGGCACAAATCAACTTGCCCCTCAAAGTTTAAGGGGAAGATACGTTATACCCGCCTTTCAGCTGATTTCTTTACACCAGGCACCTCATGAGCTCTGTACCCGATCCCTCAGTGCGGGATATTTGTAGTAAACAATTAGTAAGACTTTTCTCTTTGCCAAGCACTGTTCTCAACTCCTTCCGTGTGTTCATTCATTTACTGCTCTCGACGACTCTGTGGGAACTATTTATTATATCCATTTTTAAAAGACGGTAACCGAAGCTCAAGGGGTAGGTAATTCGCCCCAGGTCACACAGGATTGGAACTGGGCATCCTGTCCCTTAGAGCTTGCGCTCCTAGAGGTGAATTTTTTCTTCTTGGTCAATTCGGGCTCAGTGCGCGTGCTTAGCGCTGCGGAGCCGACACTCGCCAAAGCCGGGTGCCCGACGCCTTTCCCTGCGCCCGGGCCTGGAAGATGCTGTCACTCAGGAGGCTCTGTCAGTAACGGTAGTTCTCAGAGGTTAGGGCTGTCTTTGGTAAGGTGATCTCAAAACAAATTTACCAGAGTGCCGCGGTCGAGTGGAACGAAAGAAGCCGCGAAAACACAAGCGCCCGGCGGCTTAATGGGACTTGGGGGGGGGGGGGAAACAAGGTCCGGGGTTGAGGACCCTTGGGACTCAAGCGCTGAAAATAGGATCGCAAAACACCAAAGTAAAAAACGAGACAAAACTTTTAAACCGCTGTCAGTGGCGAGAAGGGGGAGAGAGAGAGAAAAACGGGGCGGGGGGAGGGGAAGAAAACCAAACAAATACACAAAAAAGGGGAGGCAGTATACAAAGAGAAAAGGAAGCAGTGCCTCAAAGATGGCTGGGGTCCCCCAGTTCAGGAGAGATTCTGCTGCTCTTTTCCGAGGGGCAACTGTGTAAGAGAAGAGGAGAAACTGGGCGAGCGATACAGACAAAAATAAATTTTTTTTTTGAGTGGGGAAATTGAACAAAGCAGTATGAAAAAAGTTGAAAATCATAAAAAAAAAAGAGAGAGAGATCTACTGATTATTTGGGTGCTCTTACTTAAAATCAGACTCGACTGACTTTTGTTCCTCATAGAAAAGAATAAAAATACAGTAAGTGTTCCACTGTTTCTTCAGAGAAGTGGATTTCTCACGTGGAGAGGAAACTCCCACATATTTAATATGCAACCACGTTGGTAGAAATGACATTCCAACACTAACTACTAGGAAAGCCTTACAGTAGGCAGATGAAGGGAAGACAATTAAGCCATTCGTGGTGTTATAAATGAATGCCACCCAAGGTTCTCGTGAAGTATATAGATAATTAAACATTTTTTTCCCTTAACATTCTGAAGGAAAATAAATGCGTGTCTGATTTTCTTACAGTTTAGACTCAGCAGGTTTTAGCTGCATAGACCTTTAAGTAATCACCAACCTTTTTTTTTTTTTTGGAGAATCTATTTTAGTTTAAGTATTATGGCAACAATCCTAGTGTTGATGGACAGAGCCCACCAGCGAAATGATGGTCAGAGCTTCCTTTTCTAGTAAATTTTGCCTACCCTAGGAATTCTGCATTATTCCAAATTTTCTATGCTTCTCTCAGTGGGAGAGACCAAATATACATAGAAAGATGAGTCCATTTCAATCACTTCTGCCTCTCTCTGAGACCCTTATCAACTCCTGGACAAAGGGAGCTGTTCAAGAGATTTTGGCTTATCATATATGACTTCACAATGTGCTAAACAATTTCAAACTGCTATTAGCTCTGGGAACCAGGCACACCTAAGTAAACACATTAGTACCTGTCAAAGCTGCTGGAAGAATTTGCGGAGAAGACAGCTGAGGAAGACATTGGCCTCTGCTTGCGTTCGAAGGCTCCCAGGGGAGATCAAAGGCCTATGGAGGGATTTTGAGCAGCCTTGAGAGTAGAGAAAGGAGCCAGTTCTTGCAGCATTATCTTTGTTTCAGCACATGGCATAGCCATTCTGAACTGAGAAGCCAAGCTGACTCTGAACTCGGCTTGCAAAAAATTTCTGTTTCAGAATGAAACCTCTAGGACTGAGGGTCATCTTTTTTAACCCTGCTTTTGAGAGTAAGGGAGTGACTGGAGGGGTCTGTTGGAGAAATGTCTTGATGGCTTGGCTCTTTGAGGAAGTACCATGTTATTGCTAATTTACTAATGCATTAGATTAGGAAATGAGATATTCAAAGTTTAAACTTAAATATTTTTAAAACATTTTTTTCTAGGTGGGGTGCTCTGGGAGGAGAATTTTGAGATAAATAAATGATATAAAACATTGCTTACTAAGAGAAAAGCACCAACGGCTATATCCTAACTTTGTGTCAAAAATGTCTTAGTAAGGATAGAGTTCAGTTTAGCAGCCCAAGACTTCTCTGGCAGTCTCAACAGTAGTTGAGAACACAATTTCAGCACCATGTTCCCATCCCCCATATATACATATATGCCCATTAGACATAAGTGAATTTCCATTATGTTCAGGGTCAGAATTCGATGATTCAGGTGTGATGATTAAAGTTAGTTTGAAAAAGCTGGCATTTGACATTTCATAAATTATTTGTATAGTAATATAAAAAAGGAAAATCATTTATTTTTTAAATATTTGATAACTTTATGCCTACCTCTGGAAAGAGGCTCAGTTTAAATCCCAAATTGCTTATCTTTACCAAGTTATTATATCTTGATTTTCTGCTTGCATGGCCCTGTTTGTTTTGGCTTTGGCCTTAGTAAAGATTATCATCATTAATATCAAATAAAAACATTTTAATTGCAAACACACCAAGGATTTCACTGGAGAGTCTAATATGTCAACTATAGCAGTGGAGGTCACATGAAGTCTTTGGGAAATATTTTCTCTATTTAACAAAGAGACCTCTATAGGCAAACTTATTCCAAACAATTTCTCAAGTTACCTAGCTAGGAGAGAGAGAGAAGATTCGGTTTGCAAAGACTGAATAAAATCCATCAAGCAAATAAAGTCCATGAATTGATAAAAAGCATTCTGCTGCTAAATAGTTTATAACATAGATCTCATTATAAATATATATGCAATCATAAAGTAAGTGAATTCACCTGGTTAATTATGAGATTTGATTTCAGTTGTGGCATGAATCTGCGACACACACACATATATATACCTATATTTTATTATATATATTATATATATATAATATGTAATGTGTATACATATAGAATATATATGTATAGACAAACATTTTAGGGAAAATATTGATTCTCAAGAAAAAATCATAGATACATAATAAGCATGATGAATGGATATACACACCACCCAGACATATTCATATTCATATACATGTTCTGATCGGATAATTTGAAATGCTCTACAGTTTTTCTTTAATTAAGTTACTGCCCTAATTTGGAGTTCGCTAGCTAATCACTCTTGAGAAAGAACATTTGAAAAATAATTGCTAAAGAGAGCCAAACTGTTCTAGACCATAAATGTTCTTTCTTATTTGCCAAGGCTTCTCTTTCAGGGTGCAGGTGATTGAGCCAACAGGCTTGAAGCCGCTGGTATTTACTGGCTCCAAGCCCTGGACCTATGCTTACAAATGCAAGAAACTTCGTATCAAAGAAACCTTTTCTCAAAAGAAGTAACAAGTTTCCCTCAACACCAGTAGTTGTAGGATTCTGAGTGCATATGTAAAATGCTAAGAATGAGTCATTCATATTGCTACTGATTTCATTGTTATCAATACTTTTCCCAAATAGCGCCTGCAACGCAGGCAGCCAACAGTATTTGAAGGAACTGTGGCTTTGGGTGGAAGAGAAGCATTTGATGGTCAATGTAGATTTATTAATGAAAAATACAGAGAGCCCACATTGAGTATTTGTTCAGTGCTCCGCTCTGGCTAAAGCTTTTATGTGTTTTATCTCACCGAAATCTTCACACCCCCGAGTTAAGCACCGTTATTGTCCTCACCATTATTTTATAAATGAGGAAACGGGAAGAAGGGAGGAGCTGGGATAGCCCAAGGCTACACAGGAGCAACCCGGGTTCAATCTAAGTAGGCAGCGCCCACAGCAACTCAGCAGTTTGCAGCCATAACACTCCCACCTGCTTTTCTCAAACCTCTGGGAGAGATTGTATGTCAATGTCAGTTTTCTCTGTGAACCTTTCTGCACTTTATAAGCATTCTAGGAGAAACGAGCATTATCCAGGTGCTCAGAAGACAGAGTAACTATCACCCCCAGAAAGAGGCCCTTAGAGATAGAAAAGGGGCACGATACTGCTCCGTGCCTGCAGGGGGCGCTGTCTGCGGTGGTATCTGGAACTTCTGTGGTGTGCAAAAGGAACGTCCAGACTGGAGTGTTAGGAAGCAAGGTTGGGCTGGGAAATATTGGATTCGGTTTGATTTTCACATTTGTAAACTGAGGACCAGCTGTGGGGAAAAGGAAGGAAGAAGTCAAGGGTGGGAAGGGGTGTTGGGAGTGAAGGTGCCATTTACAGAATGCAAGTGAGAAGCAGCGATTCCAGAGAAATGGCTGGCCCTCTCCTCCGCTTCACTTCCCACTGTGATTCTTGGTGGTCGTTTCTTCCTGAAGTTACAGGATAAACAAACCTGGCACACGTTGTAAAATCCTGGCCGTGAGGAGCTCCTGGGGCTTCAAGCCTCTCTGGGGGCTTTGCTATTTGGTCCAGCTAAGAGGTTTCATGTGCGTTGTTGTTGTCTTTTGCCCTCAGCCATTTAACCCTTCCCTCTCTTGAAGCCTTCCCCCACCTCAAGAAACAGATTGTTCCCTTCTTTTATCTTTCTATTTGCAAAACAAACCCCAGCCACACGAGGCCTGGATGGTATTCCAGTCTTCTAACCAGTCTAGTTCAAGAAAACTAGGGAGGGGCCAGCAACCTGGCTGGGAGGCCAGTGCAGCCCCTGGCTCCTCCAGAGGAAGGCTTCTTGGTGAAGGGCCGGGCCTGGAAAGTCAGAGGCAAAGTAATTTGGGGTAAATTAGCTGAAGAGCTTTTTAGGCAAATCCAAGTTTTTGTGTGGCTATCTCTTGCAACAATGAGATTTTACTGGGTTGAAAATTCAGTTGTTAACTCTGGGTAAGTAAATCTCACCCAGAGCTCCAGGTATAGGACAGTTGAAAACATAAAAAAGATGGTGATAAAGGAGAAGAGGGCAGATTCCTCCTGGATATTCTTCACTTTTAACCACAAGTGTGAGGTCTGTATGAGATAGAAAAGTGAACAGTTTAATTCAGACACAGGAAAATAACCCATTTTCTTCCCTTTCAGTCAGCCTTTAAGAACACACCCAAACAAATGGGCTTATGTGGCGTCTAAGTTAAAATATGGCTCCTCTTTATTTATGTGCACCTGCTCCCAAACATTTTTTTTTTCAGTTGAATCAAATTGGGACCAATTTGGTTCATAAAGAAACTTATTTTTTTTTGATATTACAATATCAGGATCCTCGCACATTTTATATGCAATCCATCACTCCACAATTAAAATATATTTCTTGGGTTTACATAAAAAATGAAAGTACTAAGAATATTTACAAAAATACATTCAATACCACTAACATTTCGATGCAACGTTCCCACTTCGCTTCGGACAGGAATGAACTTCTTTTGAACATGGCACAAAAGGATCACCGGAATAAAAGTAAGAGGTTACACAACTAGCCACACAAATACAAAGTCAGGCTGCTAGAGCTAAGCCACTCGCGGTTCCAAAAGTAAAAGCCCAAAGCCGAAAGGCTTTTTCATCTGAGCGTGCACAACAGTTTCTGAGACGTTTCCTTGTGAACAGGTCTCCTTCCCTTTCATAAACTCCTGGGCCTGGGTTCCTAAATATTAATGTAATGTGACCCAAGCTACAGGATTAGGAGAAGGAGGGAGGGGGGGGGGGTCCTCCCGCGGCGCGGAGAACATCCCAAGCTCCGGCTGCGAGTTACTTCTCCACCACCTCTTCCCCGCAGGGCAGTTTGCGTTCCTCGGAGGAAATACTGTCCACGATGGAAGAAAGGCATTGAAGGCTACTCGAGGCTGACGAATCGATGCTCGCCCCTCCTGAGCGCAGAAAAAGAAAAACACACAAGTGTAGCACCCCCGAGGAAGGAAGAACGAGGCAGGGGGGACCCCGCGCCAGGCCGCTTAGGCAGCGCGGGAGGACCCCTGTCCCCGCGCGCTTGTCCCCGCCGTCGCTCCGAGCCCTTTCTACCCTTTCACCCCAGGCCCCTTCCCGGGATATTCTCCAGCACAGCCCGGTGCCCTTTCTTTTACTTTACCTTCCTTGGCAGTTATCACGAGCCCCCTGGAATGATCCGAAACGCTTGGCCACTGGGAGCTGCAGGTGCGCAGGAAATCCGCACCCTCAAGCTGGAGAAAAACCGAGGCCGCAGAAGATTAGGAAAGAAACATCGGTTCCGGGCAGGGAGTGGGGAGGCTCTGTGGAGGTGTCTCCCCTACTTCCTCAGGCCGGGGACTAATTTCCTGCCTACTGCAGGCACCCCGAGTTCACGGGTCACTGGGGGTTCACTGGAGAGGGGGCGGGAGGGGCGGGCGAGGAAGGGGAAGGGGAAGGGAGACGGAGCAGCTGGAGGTTAAGGCCCCAAGGAAAGCGTCTAATCAGCCGGAGCATTCCCCTGCCCCTGCAGCATCTGGGCTTACATTCTCTTGCTTGGGTCTGTAGCTGAAGGGGTCCACCCCTAGCTCCTGCATTTTTTCCTGCTGATCCAGCTGATGGAGCAGGTCCTGCAGCCGCTCAATGTAGCTGATGGCGCTCCGCAGAATCTCCACCTTGGGCAGCCTCTGGTTGGGGTTGGCCACAGTCCGCCGCTTCAGTGCCTCGAAGGCCTCGTTGATTTTCTTTAGGCGCCTCCGCTCGCGCAGAGTGGCAGCTTTCCGCCGGTCAGTGGGGGCAGATTTTCTCTTGCAGGTCTTGCAAGCCCAGATCAGACATTGGCCGGGGCAGTGGGGGGGCTGCAGGCCTGGGGGCGCCAGGATGTGCTCCTCTCCGCTGCTGTCGCTGCCAGCTTCCGGGGGCATTTGGTCCTGGCAGGGGGACAAGGTACCATCACTCCCTGGGTACAAAGGAGAGCCCTCTGCCACTTCTAATGGCTGCAGAGTAACATTTTCCCCGTCCAAGTAGAAGAAATAGGAGCCAGTTTCAAAAAGGTCCATCATCATGTTCTCCTCCTTGGACTCTGACTTGGTCTGAACTGGGTGATGGGCTCAAAAACCCAGAGGAACCACCCAGATGGCATTTAATTAGTGCGGTGACATAAGTCGCCCCAGCTTTATATATAGTAGCTCCTGAAACTCAATCCAACTTTTAGCTGTCATGGAGCATCAGTCTCCCAATGTGATCACAGACAGTGCTCTCCAGAATAGCTAGTTTAAAAGAAAACTGAGAAGTGTCACCTCCAGGACAATGGGACAATCTGTATGCAGAACAGGTTAAAACAAATAACTCTGAGAGAATCCTACAATATAAATAAAGCACCGAATGCTTCCATTTATGACAGTTTAGATGCTAACCTGTTTACCGGACAACGTCAAAACAACTGGGGATTTACACTGCTCCATTCCCCTCCCCCAGGCTCATCTGAATTCTAAGTATAGACCCATGATGAAAGATTTCAGAGGCAATAGCCATTGCTCCAAAATAGCCTGGTTAATATTTGCAGAGTGGTTCAGCTCTTTTCTCTGTCCCGCCTGTCAAAAAGATGCTATTCCTGTGATTAAAACCATTACAGTCCTTCAAAGGTTATACATGACTTTCAGGCTTCAGCCTCAATAGCAGCAGGTAAATCTCTTTCCTCTCTTTTACTAAGGCTGTAAGATGATTTGGGAGCTGGAGGGGTGGCTGGAGGGCACTCAGATTCCTTCCTTGGCTATCTTTTTTTTGGGGAGGTGGCAATCAAGATCTGAATTCTGTACCCCTCCATGGTGGAGCAGTCATACCAATGAGGTAAGGGGTGGGGCAGAGCATGGGGTTGCAATACATGGAATCACTTCTCTTTAAAAACAGTTTTAGTGGAAACAAGACTCACACTGTAGCTACTTGATATTTCAAAATTCTCTGCACACACCCCCCAAGGTGCCTCCGTTTTGGCTCCTACTCTGCACAGTGTGCTCATGGCTTGTTTGTTCGCATTCTTGATATACACTGACTCCAAATAAAACTTGTTTCATAGGATTCAGGTGAGAAAGGAGGCAACCAAGGCATAAGCAAGGAATACAAATTTTAATCGCCGCCCGCCATGGTCCAACACACACAGCATGGTGGTCAGGAATGCAGTACAATATAAGGATGAAGGACAGCGTCTCTAGATTCGAAAGAACTCCCTCCAAGTCCTAGCTAAGTTAATTTCTATTTATGTGTACATAGACAAGTACTAGCTCTGGATTGTTCCAAGGTACAAGCGGTTGTCTTATAGAATTTTATTGAGGGTTGACTCAAATGGTGTCATGCATGTGAAGCATGTAGCCTTATATCAGCTGCTTGATGAACATTAGTTAGCACTTAAAGCATAAGGCTATGTATAGGGCTAAGACCATTTCGTATGAAGGAAATAAAGCATCGCTGTTGGGGAAGGGTTTTTTCCCCCCCTCTTTTATTATTGCATTCTTTTCTTTTTCCTTTCTCTTTTCTTTCCTTTCCTTTTCCCTCCCAGAGCTCTGGGAGGACACCCTTCACTTATAAATGGCCTTTGTGATGACAGTCAACCTTGGTTTTGGCCTCTATAGTCAGTGCCTGAAAAAGTAGATGGAAACATAAGGTCTTCCTATTCTACCCCCAAGTAGGGATAATTATAGGCTGTGTTCACTATGATTTCATTTTTTAGATGAATACAGTGAAGACAGTATAAGGGACCAATGGTCAGTGTAGGAACTAGCTACATTTTTGAGTCAAGTCACTCATTCCAGAAGATAATTCTTCATAGCCTTTTCTTACTGAGACAAGGTTTTGGGTGTTATGTTCTGACATTTTGGGCTGTTTTTATGTTTTTGTTATTGTGCAGCTGAATAATTTCCTATCAAGTTTGAGAACCATTTTTATGTTTTTGGAAAAGTAGGAAACACAGGGAAGAATAATACAAAGCCATTACCTCTTTTGTGACATTTTCTCCTATTTTTGTCAGGGCTGGTTGCTAATATCAGCAGTTAAGACAGCAGATTGGAGGCCCCAACAACTCAGGGTATACTCTAACATCCATTATGGAAAATTATCCTTTGCTCTTAAACACACTGCATGATGCATCTTATAATGTGTAGACAATTTGAAAAGTCATTTTTAACCAGTAAAAGTATATCACATTATTGCTAAGGTAATTAAGATAACAATAACTGAAATTTTTTTATTCAGGATTTTGGGGGTACCTAGTAAGTGCCTTATCCTTGGGGATAAGGATAAAACAGTAAAAAATGATCCCTTTTCTCATGGAGTTTGAATCTAGAAGGGTGAGTGAAAACGAAGAGATTAAAAATGTGAGAAATAGCCCTCAATTTGGGGTATGGAAGGCTTAGGTTATAGTCATTTTAGCTTGTGAAGACTCCATCAACTCTAATATCTCAAATTCTCACTTTTTTTATCCTTATGATAGAGTGACAAAAGATGTCATACACTCAAAGGTAGTGATGAAGATTAATTTTTTAAAATTGTGTAATCACTTCAGAAATGTTGCATGTTCTATAAAAGTACTTTCACTAATGAAATTAGGTGTAGGCAAAAAATTAGATAAAAAGAATAGCACTTCTAGGGAATTTTGTTGCTTGAATAATAGAAGTAACATTAAGGTGGTACCATTCTTAGACTCATTATTGATTTTAAGAGATATCAGATAGATGCTGGAGAGTCTACACATCATGAGCCTGCTAAAGAATGTGAAAATGAGCACGTTCCTTTTTATTTTTCCCTCATTCAAGTGTTGTCACTGGAGAAACAGCGAGTTAAAAGTGTAGAAAGAAAAGATTCTAGAAAGTAGAAAAAGCTTTGAGGTGCTGATCAATATTAACCTCCCAGACAGGGGTGGCATTTCTTTGTGTGAATTCAAACTTTACTACAGAATTGTTGTTCCTTATTAAATTATAAAACCCCTTTCCCAACATTCTCTAGAATTCAGGCCAATAAAATTTAGTGTTGTTCACCTTGGTTGAAATATGCTTTCCCTTCTTTCGTTGTTGTTTTGGGGCCTGGGGGTGCAGGTGGGAGGAGAGGAAAAGGAAATGCCAGCTTGGGAAATAACCACCCATTACTAGATTAGGTAATGGGAAAATACGCAGTGATTCCAAACAACTAACTGGTGAACTCTTGGAACTCAGACTGTTTACAGAATATGAGATGCCTGTAATTGCCTTATTTCTCAGCAGAACTTGGGAGACACAGACCTTGACAAGTGGTCCAAACAGGTTTGTGTAAACCGAAATCCTCCAAACTTTAAATAGTGCAAATGCATTTTTAAAAATTATGGACGAATTACTAGCAATGAGAGAATAATAATATTAAGGACCAATTATTCACTTCAGGGGCCTAGAGTTCATTCATAACAAAATCTGAAACTAGGTTAGAGATAAAATTGAGAGTTTTCAAACAGTTTACCGCCTTGTTATTCTTACTTCATGCTTAGTTATTTGCAAATGCATTTTCTTCCCATCATCTCCACAAAAGCTTGACTATATCCAGTTCTTCTCTGTGAAAAGGAGTGGGAGGGAAAGGATTATCCCTACTCAGTCAATGGTGGTTTGCAGCTATGAGCCTTTGGGAAGGTGATGTAAGCAGTAGAAAAACAACTTTGGCGTGAGACAGAATCCAAGTTCTAGCCATTCTCTTTAAATCTTTTTTTTTTTTTTAAGATTTTATTTATTTATTTGAGAGAGAGAGCACGAGCTGGGGATGGGGCGGGTAGCGGCAGAGGGTGAGGGAGAAGCAGACTCCCCAATGAGCAGGGCTCCATCCCAGGACCCTGGTATCAGAACCTGAGCCGAAGGCAGGTGACTTCTGACTGAGCCACCCAGGCGCCCCTCTAGCCATTCTTAATTATATATTCTGAGCCTCAGTTTTATAAGAGATCAACTGGCATATGTAACACATCCATCACGGGCATGTCCTTCGCCTAAAATGAAATAATTAATTGTTGAGTCCATGATAAGGAATACGCACTCAACAAATGTTATTTTCCCCCCTTCCCCTACTCAGTTCATAAGGCCTCTGATTGAAATCGCTGGAGTGAATTAATGGAAATACCTAGATTTGGTGAGACAGATATTTAAGAGGAATTTAAGGATCGATTGATGTTAATGGTATAGTGGAAGTGAAAATATTGAACCTAGTGACTCCAGTAACAGTGTTTCATGTATTTATGCCCTCAACAAATCTCCAGTTTCCTGGGGGACAGATGCTAATTTAAAAAAATCACACAAATGAGTAACGGAACTAGGAACCTTGGAGGAAAGAGTGTGGTTCGAAGCTAGCATATAATGACCAGTCTATCATGAACTGGAAGCTTGAGAAAGGGTGGTTTGGGGATGGAAGTCCCTGAATGTGGGGTTGGTATTTCCAGGGAGCATGCTGAAGATTTTTAGCAAACCTGTGGGTTGGGATGGTGGTCACAGGAGGAGGAAGTTCAAGGAAGAAACGGTCACAGGTGTCAGTTTGTCAGAAACTGGTGATTTGTGTGGGTCATATCTAAGGAATTTGGCTATATTATTGCATAGCTGGGTTCAAAGAAAGCCGTTTCAGTTATAGCTGAGTAAGTAGGACTGAGAGCCAGACAGAAGCAGCCGTGAAAAGAGAAAGAAGAGAGAAAAAATGACAGAAGAAAGGGGGGCGGGAAAGGAGAGACGCAGGATGAACCGAACTTGGTCCAGCCTGCCTGTGGAAGAAGAGTCAACTAGCAAGGCCCCTGAGAGGCCTAGAGAATAGAGCCAAGAGAATAGAGCGCGAAGGAAAGGTCCGCTGACCAAAAGGGAAAATCCAGAAGAGGCAGATTAATGCTTTAAACTTGTGGCAGCTCAATGAGTAACATAAGCCCCAGCACCTGTAATTTACCTAATCTGCAGACAGTTTGTGCCCAGAGATTCCCCAACACTGTGGTAAAAATAGTTTTGCACTTAGACTGACAGAACATTCGAGTCACCTGAGATCACGCGGGGGAGGGGCACGGACCACGCAGAGGAACAGGGAGGATTTTAAAGGCAGGTCCTGAGCAGTCTCCAGAGGGGGAGGCAGTGAGAGGCGATGCAGGGAAATGAGGCGGGATCTGGGCTGGGGAGGATCTGGTTTTGAGGCCTCCTAGGGAGCTAGCTGCCTTTTTAAAACAGCTAAGGCACGGGTATAAGCCAAGCCAAAGAGGGACCAGACAGGCTGCTCTTCAGATCTTTTAATAAATATATTGTGTGCTCTCTGCTTTCAGCCGGCCCTGATGCCCTTCTGTTTGGGAGTAGAACACAACTTCCACAAAACTTGTGTTCAGTTCATGCACTGACTGCAAAAGATACTGTAAGAGCTTACTGCTCATTTCTTATTTTCTAGGCCATAATTTCCAGGGAAAAAGACAATGAATGTTCCTCCACCTGCAAAACACTCATTCCTTGGTGTTTACAAAAACGAAGTTTTCTTCATAAGTTTGTACCCGCCATTATTTTTCATTGAGATTTATGAATTTGGGAGCAAGATTCAGGAACCATTAGAATCTTTCCAGGTTAAATAATGCTTCCTGGTGGGTCACCAGCTGGGTCACCGACTCGTGTAGGTTTGCTTAGGATGGGAACCCAGGGGCCCTGACTTTCAGCACTAAAACTGGGAAAATCCCATGCAAATCAGAACGAGTTGGTCACCATACATCCCAGAAAAAGACAATAGATGCCTACAAATATCTATCCATAAATGAGGCAACAGAGTACAGGATATATAAAGTAGACTTCTTTTTCTTTAGGAAATATACAGTGATTAGAAATATGGGGTTTGCCTTTAGATTCAAGTTCTAAGCCCCAGGTCTGCCACTTGCTAATATTCGACCTTGGGCAAATTATATAACTTTTCTATGTCTCAACTAACTAGTCCATAAAGTCGAAATAATATCACCTTATTTAAGGTTGTTTTAAAGATTAAAATAATGTCAATGAAACACTTAATATACAGTGTCTGGCACATAGTAAAATTCAATACAAATCAGTATTATATTATTTAACTTTTGATTGAAGAAAAGAAAAAAAAATCATCCAACTACATATCACCTTCATAAATCACTCTGTGCTTTTTTTGTTTTCTATACATCCAAAAATTTCATATAGTGTAATATTGCATAATGTAAAGGTATTACATTATTTTAAAAATATAAATCTAATACAATATTACGTATATGTTACCTTTTGTACTTAAAATATTACAGGACCTTTTTCATGACACTACGTACAACTAACTACTGTTTAAAATGTCTAAGAGACATGGAGTAATTTTTCAGTGTTGTTTACATCTTTTAAAAACTAAATGAATTGTGCAATTTAGATGATCCAAGTTCTAGTAGGGTCTGGTGTTACTAGCTTTGCTAAGCTAAACAGATGTCTCTAGTGTAGAATGGTTAGCCAAGTATTTTGTTACTGTCCTCCAACTGGCTGGTTATGACATATTGTCCAAAATAGTTGGTGCTTTAATGCCAATGTCAGAACCTCCCATGACAAATAGTCACCACTGTACAAACACATTTATTCCAGAAAGTTTTTCTACCGGTTTAGAAAAAAAAGTTGTTTAATCAGACATACACACACATTTCATACTTTTTGAGAAGCTCAGACATTTTTGCCTCCTGATAATACATGTTAGTCTTTAGGATAGTGATATAAGCACCCCAAACGTTAGAATGTGTTTAAATTGTATATTATCTGGAGCTTTTACAGCACAGAAAAAGACATGGTCAATGTGTCACTAGTCACATAAAAAGTATGTTAAGTTTTATCTTCCTTGATTTCATGATCTAGGCTAGATGTTGTGACTGGAAAAGACTATGCTATGGAATTTTACAGTAAAAGTATATGTGTTTTATTAAGCCATGTAAATTAATTTTTCCTTTTCTTGTATTTAAGTATAAACTGCCATGAGATTTATACTGTTTGACAATATAATGATCAAGAAGTTGTACTTTGAGAGTGTAGACCCTACTCTAAAAGTAGAGTGTAGCTTTGCATTTTATTTTGTAAAGTCATAGCCATTATTCAACTCTGGGGGAAAAAAAAGTGGCAGGCCCCATGTTGAACTGCTTTAAATGAATGATCTCATTATATCTTTTCAATGTTTTACTAAGCATGTTATATAATTACTTCATTTTAAAGAGGGAGAACACAAAGAGAAATTCATCTACTTGCTCAAGATCACATGCTTATAAACCAATCCTGGCTCTTAAACTGGTGATAGATATAATCAAAAAGAAGTTCTTATTCTGAGCCTCCCTACAGTGACCAATAGAAGAATAGTCCTCAGAGGGAAAAAAAAAAAAAATCTAGGGGCAAACTAACTTAGAGGACCTTTGAGTGTTTATTTGGCAGCCTGCAGGGTAACTTCCTTATTTTCTAGTAGAGTGACCAAAAGAGGCAGTGTTGATAGCTGATGGCTGAGATTTGGATCTGTGTTCTGTCGCATTGGGAAATAATGCTGCAATTGTCTTTTCCATGTACACAGCCATGTACAGGCAGCCTGTTGCTGAGGTCATATACCTGATGCTCGAGTTAAAATGCTCAAAACCCAATGTCTCTTTCATTATTCAAAAATATACAGTAAGAAGCACAGGGAAAAAGATGGAGTCATTTTGCACACTCAGGATGGGGTAAAAGTAGGGTGGAAAGACCACACTCTTCAAGTCCTGAATTACACTGTGCTATGTCCTGCCTTTCTTCTCCTTCTGTCTGCCCACTTACGGTAGTGACAAAGACTTTAATTGAGAGAGAGCGAGAGATTGCAACAAATGGAAGGTGCCTGGAACTAACACATGGATCCTCTTTGGACCTAGTCAGAAGCTACAGCTCACCTATAATCTGCTGAGCAACCACGGCTTTAATCCGTGTGGGCCAAACTGGATTCCCTGAAGAAATGCTCAATGTAGGGCCTCCTGAATACTGATGTCTCAGGCACATTTGGTTATTGATGCTTAACTGGCCCACCATCCCTTCCTATGTTGACACGCACAGGCTACCCCTACTTGATCCATGTCTAATTTGTTTTCCAAGCCATTTGCTTTTATATTTAATTTCATCTATTCTTCTTCTTTCTCCTCTTATACTCTATGGTAAGATTGAATATTCTGAAACAGTAGCAAATGTCTATTACATCTGCTTTCACAATAACTATGTATGTGCTTTCAACTAGAACAGCTGTTGCTTCATGACTTTTCATTGTTTACCTAACTTCCTAACTTAAAAGTTTAATAGTACCATCTCATTTCTATTTGCCTCTGTCCATTCCTTGCTCTTTGCTTCTTTTTGGAAGTTGCTATTTTATCTATGTACAGTCCCACACCAAATCCTATATCCACATGTGGCTTGGGTACCTGCCGCAGAGAATCTATCACTTACTACCATACTTCTTAAATAAGTTACAAACATTGATATGATTAACTATTTAGCAATACATCCAAGTTTATTTTACCACTTCTGTTTCATATTTATTATATATTTTAAATAAAGGATAAATATATCCTTTCAAATTTTTTTAATTAACACTTAGATTTACAGAAATATTAAACAAAAACTTCAGAGTTCCCATAAACTCCCACATTAAATGTTTTTTAAATTTCCCTTTATTCTCATTCTCTTTTTCTACCTCTTCCTTAATAAGCCTTTATTCTGTGCAAAATTTTATATTAAACTTAGAAAGATCTATATATTTGCCTTCATAGTGTTTGTTTTGGTACATTTGGTTTATTAATGTGAATTACATTGAGGTTTAAGAGATTATTTCACATAAGCCATTTATAAGGAAAGCCTTATTAAGAAGTCTTCTTAACATAATGTCCTCCTAAAATAGAGAGGGAACATACTTCAAATTTTCTATTTATTAATTATGCTTTTAGTCAGATTTAGTAATCAGGAAAAAATGTTTTTTATTACTATTCATTTATTGACAGAACAGAGAAAATTGAGTTTTGAGTGGGGTTGCTCCAGAAAAAAGCTAAAACTTAAAATATATTAGTTCCAAATATTTTAAAACTCACTTAGAAATAACAGTTTGGGCTTGAAAGAGTCTTTTTTTTTTTCCTCTCTAAAATAATGGACACATTTTGGTCCAAGAATTACATCGCTGAGGGTAGAATTTCTTTCTAAATTTGTTTCCAAGAAAACAGACGATCATATGCTGCCGGAGATCAAAAAAATAAGACGCCCACATAGCCCGTAATACATTCTTTTCTACTCAATGCAGACTAATGCGGACTGTGACAAGCATGACTCCTATGATGGATATTTGGTAAAGTTCGATGTTCTTTTCATACAAACAAGGGCTCTATTAACATGGTTTCTTTAACTCCACTTCTCACTTCCAAATCCTCTAGGAATTGACACCAACTGGCCATTTTGACACTCGTTCATTAATTTCCTTTCAATAGAACCATTCTCTTCGCTCAGCTGTTGCGGCGACTTAAGGTTTTACCAACTCTTCTGATACAGCTTTTTGTTGAACATTTTGTCTGTATCCAGAGGACAGTATAACCCCGGCGCCCTCCAGTATGTCCCCGAGTCCATTCGTGCAGTTTGCCACTTGTTCCATTACCCACTCTCACAGAGGGAAACTTTAGCTTGACCTCTGACAATGAAAAGAGAAAAATCAATTTGTTCTCTCCACCAAGACTTACCGTCTGAGGTTCAGTAACTGGTGGCAGTAAATCTGTACCAATACTTCCTTTCCTAACTTTCCTCCTCCCACACACCTGACCAGAGTGGATCCAATAGATCCCAAGTTATAAACTGCTTACAGAAAATCTTTTTTTTCCCCCTCCGATTGGGAGGTGTGACTGCGCCCACTATGTGAGTGGGGTCACCTCATCGCCGTGACTGGAAACACGAATGGATCCTAGGGAACAGAGAATGATTGTTGTATCTCTTTGTGAAATAAGGTCAACCTGGCTAATTTTTGCTCACGATTGGGAAACTCCAGCTCTTTGAGGATTAAAGGGTATAATAATGAATAATAAAAGGCATGGCTGGAGTTGAGTATAACATTTGTTTTGTAGTAAAATGAAGTTGGGGGGTGCCTGGGTGGCTCAGTCGGTTAAGCGTCTGCCTTCGGCCCGGGTCATGATCCCAGAGTCCTGGGATCAAGTCCCACATCGGGCTCTTTGCTCAGCAGGGAGTTTGCTTCTCCCTCTCTCTCCCTCTGCTTGTGCTCTCTCTGTCAAATAAATAAATAAAATCTTTAAAAAATTTTAAAAATTAAAAAAAAAATTAAAATGAAGTTGGACCGTGCATAATGGTGTGTCTTTTCCATGCAACCACAAGCTCTTTACTTGTGTGTCAGTTTTTGTTTGAGGTTAGTGAGAAACATCACATCACGAAGAAAGAATGCAAGAATCAAGGGTTGCTTTGCTCTTTACCAATCTGTTGCGCTGTTCTCAGAAATGTTTGTATTTGAAGTTGCCAAAAGGTAGCGATTTTTTTTTTTTGTGGTTGCTATGCTTAAAACTAATAGAAGTGTAATAAGTGTATTTGACTGTTTCTATATTCTTTTGTCATTTTATTCAAATCAGTGTGGTTTAGTCTTTCAGATTTTTGTATTATGTTATGTAATATAATAGCACTAAGAACATATGCTCTTTTTTTAAAGAACTAAGTAATTTCAAGATATTAATTCTTTCATGTTCTATATATGATTCTAAGATAGCTAGACTTCTTATGTTTCCAACTTTATTTTTACTTCTTTGAGGGTTTGGTATTTTATATAGCTTTCTAAAACTCCCATAGCAGATTTTTTTTCTTTAATCTTATCCATTTCAATTCACCAAAAAGCTTATTTTTTTTCCGACTTTGAAGAAAATCCCAGTCTTCTCAATGGAATAAGTTATCTTTTGAAGATTAAAGTGATGATTAAAATCAGCTTTTGGACATATGCTAATACTATAATACTATTTTTGGCAGTGGTGTGTTACTTAAAGAGTTTTATAAATACATTATCTTAGCAATAACCTCAGCCACAGGAAAAAATGAAGCACGATCTTATAAGATCTTATAAGATTAGTGTGAGATTTCCTGAGGGTGCAGTAATTTAGCTCTACCTTTAGAAGTGGGCAGCAAGACTTTTCTAGGGGCTCTGGGGCTTTTAATAGTCTATCTAGAGAAAAGGCAAATAATGGAAAGAGTGGAGGGGAGAGAGGGGGAGAGGCAGGGAAGGTAGGAGAGGGGAGGGAAGGAAAAGCCTAGAAGAGGAAGTGTAGGGTTGTGAAATCAGAATTCTGAGTTCAGAACTGACAATCAGACTTCTATCAAAATCAACTCTCTAAAAAATCCAATGTTTTGAAAATCAAGGCATATTTGCAATTATTTTAAATGTTTAGCATTACTGGATAAACACAAAAGGCTTTAGGGTAAAGCACATTTTTTTATGGTATGCTTCCTTGGGCATAAAATTTGGTCAAAAAGCACAGTCACAGGAAGCTTGCAAGCACTTGGGTTGTCTCACATGTTCCTGCCTCAAAGTTGGTGACTGTGAGGAACTCACAAGGAAACTATTTGTAGAATACGGATCAGCAGACTATGCCCATTTTTCACAACTGTCTCTTTCCACATATCTCATATTGTTTACAATATCTGCTTCTATAATTATTCAGAACCAAGCACTCATCACATTGCCCTATAATGCTTATTTGTTCATATGACCCACCCTCTAGGGCAGGAACTGTGGAATCATCAGTACTTGGAAAACGACCTGGTAGAGAACAGGTACTATGTCATCTTTGCTGAGTAAATTCACAAGAATGATAATTATCAAGACCCCCATGGTCTTTTCTGAGATGAAGTGGCATCTTTCCTTATTAGAGATTTATTTCTATTTTTATTTCTACTAGAGATTTGTTTGATTATTCATGGTTTGCCCAAAAAGACATGTATCTAGATCAATACAAGATATAATGAACATTTACTTTCTTTGGAAAGGGTTCTCTGACCTTTGTTTTGGTAGAAGTTCCCAGAAACTTTATGGGACCAGGAACTCCCTTACTCAAAACAACACTTTATAGCCAAACTTCTCTTTTTGTACATGAAACTGCTAAGCCTCAGATACTAAGTCTAACTAATTAATTGCTAAATCTGACTGTCACAACTAAATTAGAGAATTTGAGTTCAGGCACTCATGCTATGTTTATAAGAGACTATGACTGTTTATTGGCTGTTCATTTTGAAAGTATTGGTGGGTTTCTTGTTCCTGGTCACCCAGCTCCTGACAACCTGGCCACCCTTGATGTTCCTGGCATCTATGTCAACAAGAGTCACTATTTCACCTAACTGGCCCCAGTAGAGTGAGAGCCTCAGGATATGTGTTTACCTTACACCCAGCCACTCCCCAGGACACTCTCCAGAAGCTGATCTTTGTTGCTATCTATTCACCTCCTGAACCCTGCTGGTTCAGTTTCCTGGGTACCTGAAGGTGGTTACAACAGTATGGAACTCAGCATGGAAAACTGTAGCCCTTAACTCCCCTCTTTATATCTTTTACGTTTCTTCTTTTTTTTTATTTTTTATTTATTTTTATTTTTTATTTATTTATTTTTTAAAGATTTTATTTATTTATTTGAGACAGAGAGAATGAGATACAGAGAGCATGAGAGGGAGGAGGGTCAGAGGGAGAAGCAGACTCCCTGCCGAGCAGGGAGCCCGATGCGGGACTCGATCCCGGGACTCCAGGATCATGACCTGAGCCGAAGGCAGTCACTTAACCAACTGAGCCACCCAGGCGCCCTTACGTTTCTTCTTCATAAAGTCTTGGCTTTATAGTAATAAACTTGTATTTTAATTTATCTTAAAAGAACTTAATTTTGTAAAACATTTTTTAATCCAATAAATCTTCATTTTAAAAAAAAGGTGTCTTTAATGTTACATAATGGGTAGCCCTGTTATAAAAGGCCTTTGAAATGAAGACAGTAGACTATATAAGGTGCTTATTGAAATAACCAGGACTCAAGGTTTATTTTAAGAAGCGGTCTTCGTATCAGTTGCATCAGAATCCCTAGGGGAGCTTGTTAAAATTGGATTCCCATGACCCACTGCAGCCCAACTGAAGTAGAATATTTCTGTAAATGATAATAGAGTTGTTGCTGGAATTCAGTGTGTCTAGCACAGGGCTTTTTCATATTGGCTGCACATTAGATCATCTGGGAAGTTTGGAAAACACCAGGTGATTTTAATGCACAGTCAAGGTTGAGAACCCCGGACCTAACACTTATTAGATGCCCAGTAATTGATAGATACCCCTGTTAGACAAATAAAAGCTAGTAACTAATTAAAAACCCATCTCTAAATATAATTTACTAAGGGAAAGGGGAAGATCAATGAAATCTCCAGTATAATTTTTTTTTACTTCAAATAAGACTAGATCTTGGGTATTTATCCCCCCAAATACATATAGTTAAATGATTTTACATTAGGTAAAAATAAATAGCATTTAAATTATGAATAGCATTGGTAACTTTATATAACACAAATCCTTTTCTTGAGTAAAGTCCTACTTTAAAACATGGATTCTAGAATACAATGTCAAGAAGAAATAAAACCATAATTCAATTACTGAAAAATCCAAATTCCCATCTGATAATAAAGAAGTGATGACAAACACTTTTATTTATTGCATACCTACTGTGAGACATTTCAAATTATCATTTAACATTAAAAATTATTTAGATATATTAACTATTTTTTCACAATATCCCTAAGAGTTAATATCACATCCAAATCTTCACCTCGTACATTTAAATTGAAAGCAAACATGTAGCAAAAAATGCTAGAATGAATCACCTGTCCCCATGTATTGTTTCTTTTATAAAGAATTCTTTATTGAAATTAAATTTCCATAAACATCTCTTAAATTGTGATTTTTTTCCTTTAAAAGTTCACACAATGGCATTCTTCTTGGTGTATAATCACCTACTTTGTTATATTATGAAAAGCATGAGAGCTGAAGTACAAACTATTCCATATTATAATAATGTCAACTTTGCTAGATTATATGAAATGTCATTTAAAAATTAGACAATAAGTTCTGTTTAGTATAGTTAGATTGAATTCAGTATGCAAAAAAGGACATTTCTTAAAAATTGAGTTTAAGGGCGCCTGGGTGGCTCAGTTGGTTAAGTGACTGCCTTCGGCTCAGGTCATGATCCTGGAGTCCCGGGATCGAGTCCCGCATCGGGCTCCCTGCTCGGCAGGGAGTCTGCTTCTCCCTCTGACCCTCCTCCCTCTCATGCTCTCTGTCTCAAATGAATAAATAAAATCTTTAAAAAAAAATTGAGTTTAATATTACAAACACATATTTTAAAAAATAATAATCCAATAAATTTAGGAAAAAACCCATAATAATGGAAAACTCATATTATGGGAAAACCCATAATATGGAAAACTTTCCAATAATGGAAAGGCCTTGCCTTTCAACTGACACTCTTTAGTACATTTGTAGACAGATTCATTTTACATATTTTTGGTAAATTGCATATAATTCAAGCCTGAACTTTAAAGCAAAACAGTCATACTTCAAGCCAATGCTATAAATACCCCAATTACCTTATTAAACATTTTTATAAAATCTTAATGCATTTCTCTCTGTGACCATGACCAGAAAAAAACAACATGAAATGGAAAGCAGGACTCCAAATTGCTAATAATAGCTACACTTAGGAAAAAAAAAAAAGTTACACTTAGGTACTGGAATTTTGATTGGTATACATTTTTTAAAAGATTTTTCTAGTGTTAAAAATATTCTATAATAAGCATTCTCTACTTTTGTAATGAGAAAATCAAATAAATATCATTTGAGAAAATCAAATAAAACCCAAAACTAGAACTAGTATCTCTGGTAAATAAGACAGAATCTTAATTTTTAGGACCAGGAAACAAGACCTGCAGCACATTTGCAGCAAAGTTCGATTGATGCTGACCCAGAAGTATTGAAGGAATATATCGTTAATTTCCCTGGATAAGGACTAGGTTCTTTCCAGAGTTTGGGGCAAGGCTGAGCTTTCTGGTTAAATGCAGTTGCTTCTGATACACAGACGTGAAGACTCTGGCACAGGGAACCAGGTAGCTTGCTCCACACGATAAGCTTCAATTATCTGGGAAATTCAGTCCTTCCTAATTAGAACAGATTTTGTTATATGCTACTTTACTTACTTTTTTTGGACTGGGAAGTTAAGATTACTCAAAGTGGTCCAGTAGTCTAAACTCCAGATTTTGTTTCTGGGACATAGATAAGTGTTTGAATTCTTTTTAATTGTGGGGAAAAATGTAAATGTTTTATGTTGAAGTAGTATGATCCACTGGGCATTAGAAGTTGGGTGAGTGATTATCCTGAAAGAGTGAAGTTATTTATGGTCATTGAAGGGAAATAAGGCCATGCACATACTAAGATTTATTTGCTCCAAAATTCATTTTGGCTAATGTTGAGGTGGGTAAATGTAACATGATACTTTCTTTCTTAGCAGCCAATTTCCTTTCATCATTTACTGAATAACATATCTTTTTGCACTGACTTTTTTCCTTAGCAACATATTAAAACCTTATAACTTGGTCTGTGTTAGAAAAACTTGTTTCACTGAGGTATTACTTGCTTCTCATATCAGTAATTATAGATAAGAAAACATCTTAATAACTGAAAGAAAAATTCTCCCATCGCTCTTACTACTCAGAAAATTTTAACCTATTTCCCAGTTATTATTTCAGATAAACTTAAATAGTTCTTACAAATTTGAAATAATCTAATTTGAAAAGAACCATGTTCTTTATAATAGGTTTCCATTACCAAAAAAAATAATCATATTTTAGATTTCCTTATTTTATAGTGTTTTTCAGAAATGCCCTATAAATTTAACCTCATGGTATTTTAGAATATTTTGGACATTATCAGTGAACTAATTTTTCTCATTATATCTTCTCACTCACTAATTGGGTATTTGTAGTTCTGGCATATTTATTTTGGGGTCACTTGCATTAGAGAATTTATTATTACTTATAAAGTTTTTCAGGGCACTTATTTTTATCTTCTAGGGTTTTTTTGTACAATATTTTTGTATCAAATAATGGCAATTTTGACTTCTACTGTTATTTTTGTTATTTTGGTTATATTAGCGGTATTTTTGTAACTCATTTTGATAATTTTTTTGCCTTTAAATTCTAATACCCTAGTTACTTTAAAGCATTCATTCATTCACCATTTATTTAGAGCTCATGCTCTATGGAGAGATATAGAGATAGAGATAAGTATGTGTATAAGTGTGTATGTCTATATCGCTATCATCTATCATCTATCTAATCTATCATCTATCATCTATATATCTATCATCTATCATCTGTCTATCATCTATCTATCATCAATCAACTTATCTATCTATCTATCTCTATCTATCATCTATCATCTATCATCATTTATCTTTCTTCAGGAAATAAGGGGTCATTGACACCTGCCTGGGTCTCTCTACTTTGTGTTTGTTTCTGAGGAAAGGAGTCGCCTCTAAATCCACCTGGCACATAGGACCCTGCTTCCTGCTGACCCACTTTCCTGCCTCTGCCTTTTCTGGGATCTGCATGGCGCCAGTTCCTGGACTCTTTTTAGCCCTGCTCCACCTGCCTATTATGACATGCTACCTCTTACTAGTCCGCCCTCACGTGTTCTGCTAGCCTGGTTTGCCACCTGTTGCTCACGACTGTCCCCTCGGACCTGGTGCCTGGCTCCATGCAAATGCACCAGCCCAGCTGGGGTCAGACGTGGCCCTGCAGCTCCAGCACCAGCCTCACTCTGCAGAATATCTTGTTCCAAGTTTCTTCTGAAATTGCCTCACCCTGCCTTTTTAGTCTAATTATTTTTTTTTAAGATTTTATTTATTATTTAAAAAAAAGATTTTATTTCTTTACTTGACAGAGACACAGCGAGAGAGGGAACACAAGCAGGGGGAGTGGGAGCGGGAGAAGCAGGCTTCCCGCTGAGCAGGGAGCCCGACGTGGGACTCGATCCCAGGACCCTGGGATCATGACCTGAGCCGAAGGCAGACGCTTAACGACTGAGCCACCCAGGTGCCCCTAGTTTAATTATTTTTGATAAGGTCTTTAAAAAATGTGCTAAACCTAGTCCTGACTCCTTAAAGAGTAAATATAATTCAAAGAGAAAAAAAATAGTATGTTTTCTTAAAGAGGACTTGGTTGCAATAGGTATTATTGTTCTATTCAGAGGCTATTGAAATATCTGGATTTCAAATGGTCCTGAATTTTTATCTTTTGAGGGCCTATGTGGTTTTAATAGAAAGGTATGCGTGTGTGTGTGTGCACAATATTAAGAATATAAGCTATTGGCTCTGCTATTTTCAAACTGCTGTGAACTGGGAAACCAAGTTTGTTGAAGTGTCTACAATGTAAGGGGGGAAAAGGCTGTTGATAAACTACGTTTGAATAAGTAAGTTGCTCAAAGGTACAGAATTCTTTTTCATCAACTTCAGTTGTTTTAAAAGGGTTTTTTTTTTGGCATTCTGTCACGATCTTGGTTTCATTCTGGGATCACTGATAATCCTGAACAAGCGACCGTGTTGTATGCCCGTTTTCCCTGCTCTCCTGCTTTTATCTGTGATCCGGCAGTGTTTGCTTCCCAATTGGAAAGATGTTTTAGCATGTGTGCGTTGGTAGGAAAATAGGCTGTCACAGAGGCGATATTATTTTACCTCCGCTATGGCAAACTTTCAACTGGACATATCTGTTTTTCTCTCGCGTGTAAGATGTTATGGCAAATGCTACATGAATAAAATCATGAGCACTTAGTCCTTGTTCACAAGCAGCTGACAATCTAGTAAGTGGGGAATGCCAGGGGATAAGAACTATTGAGGAAAAGGTAGGCGCCAAAGCACAGTTTTAGGAATGTGTAGGGTGTGCTTTTGTAGGAAGCAAGTATTCTCAATAGGCTTAGGTCTAGAAAAAAAGAGTAATACTGGGGGAAAGGAATTTTTAAAGATTTATTTATTTATTTTTAGAGAAAGAGATTGTGTGTGGGGAGGGGAGGGGGCAGAGAGAAGGAGAGAGAAACCCAAGCAGTCTCTGCAGAGCACAGAGCCCAATGCAGGGCTCGATCTCAGGACCCTGAGATCATGACCTGAGCGGAAACCAAGAGTCGTGCACTTAACCCACTGCACCACCCAGGTGCCCAGAAAGGATTTTTTTTTTTTTTTATGAGTATAATTCAACAGACAATGAAGGCTACTGAACAGATTAGTGAAATGATCAAAGCTGAGAGCTAGGGAGATAAATCTGGCATTAAGTTGCAGAGAACTGGAAAAACAAATATGCAATTTGGTTTGGACCAAATATATATTGGAGGAGGCAGCAAACTACAGAAAGAAGACTGGGCTAGGTCCCTGAATTCAAAGGCCAGCACTACCACTGGCCATGTGGCATGAATAATTTGCGTAAAGTGGCCTAATTTAGACAATATCAGGAAACTTCTGTTTTTGAAGATGGGAGTAATTAGCATTCACGTGTATGTTCTGTGTCTAATTAGGGAAGATCAAAGATATTATATATACAATGGTCTCTAGGTAATAAATGGGGTATGGTTGGCTAACACTGCACCTCTGAAATCAGACTTCCGGTTTCAAGCCTAGACTCTTACATTTACTTTGTGTGTCACCTTGGGCAGATTATTTAACCTTTTTTGCTTTTGTTTTCTCATTTGTAAAACACAGTAGCACCTACTTCCAAGAATTGTCAGGGGATTAATGCATTAATATTTGTAAAGTCCTTAGAAGAGTGCCTGGCACATAATAACTATTCAGTAAAGACAGTGGTTATTAAGTTACAATAAATAAAATTATAATAGTCTATTTTATGTAGATTATTCACATCACAATTTTAAGTGTATTCTTTAAAACATAAATACGTAACACTTCTAATAGTCCAGGGCGTAGGCATTAATCCTGTTAGCATGCATCAATTTAGGAATGTGGTGTCCTTAGACTCATAAAATTCTGTGTTCCAGTATGAAGTCCAGCAAGTGATTCATCGTATCTTCCAGGTCAATTCACCTGGTTATAAACACTAAGTGAGTAAGAACATAGTGAATTCTATGGAAAGCACTTGGAGCATGTCGAGTTTTATTTTTAATGTTTAAAACACCAATTGTTAGTGCTTTGGGAATGTGGTAGGTAAATACCCGAAGTAAATAAATATTTCCATATTGTGCTCATTCAAGCAGGAGAGCAGAACACTTTGATAGATTTGTGAAAATAATACATAAATATTTTATGTCATTTTAATAAATTTTTAGAGTTTAAAATTTACTCATGTTTGTAAAAGTGGAATTATTTCAAACACAAAGAGAACTTTAAAAAATGATATAAACTTTTTCACTCATTACTTAATGAGTGAAATCTGTGTGGCCATATAGCCCAAAATGCTTCAAATTTTAAACCAAGATTTATAAATGCATTTGAAACCCTTGGGGATCCTCCTGATTCTATGTCAATCCATCACTGCACCTGTGTTCCTCCCATGTCAGAAGAAACCATGATTCTCATGTGAAATAATGCATAAAAAATATGTACTATTTGTTGTATTTTTAAGAACTCTGTAAATGGTGTATTGTAACTATTTTGTGACTACTTTTTCATTATCCTTCTATTTTTTAAATCAACTTTATTGAACTATAATTTACATGAAATAAAATCCACTCATGTATACAATTTTTTAAAGATTTTATTTATTTATTTAATTTAGAGATTGAGAGAGAGAGAGTGGAGGGAAGGGTGAACGGAGAGGGGGAGAGAGAATCTCAAGCAGTTTCCATGCTGAGCATAGAGCCCGACTTGGGGCTCAATCTCACAACCCTGAGATTATGACCTGAGCTGAAGTACAGGGGTACCTGAGTGGCTCAGTCAGTTAACTGGCCAGTTCTTGGTTTTGGCTCAGGTCATGATCTCATGGGTTCTGAGATCAAGCCCCCTATAGGGCTCTGCGCTCAGTGGGGAGTCTGCTTGAAGATTCTCTCTTTCCAACCCTCCCCCCACTTATGCACTTGCATTGTCTGTCTCTGAAATAAATAAATAAATCTTAAAAAAGAACATTATTAATACAAGTCTTTTTTGAGAAATAGATTTTAATTTCTCTTAGATAAATGCCTAGGAGTAGAAATGCTGGGTAAAATGGTAATATGGTCTTATGTTTAACTTTGTAAGAAATTACAAAACTTTTTTCAGAAGTGGCTACCATTTACTTCCAGTTCCAACTGTTCTAAATCCTTGCCAAGATGACTTGATATGACCAGTCACTTTAATTTTAATCAATCATTTTAATTTATCTCATTCTGATTTTAATTTGCATTTCCTTGATGACTAATGATATTGAGCACCTTTTCATGTATTGGCCATTTGTGTGAGTGTGTGTGGGGGGGGGGGCGGTGGTGGTGGGTGTATGTGTATTATTCTGTAAATATACACGTATTCCGGATACAAGTCTCTTGTGACATTCTCCCAGCCTGTGGTTTGACCTTTCATTTTCTTACTAGTGTCTTTTTTTTTTATTATTATGTTATGTTAATCACCATACATCATTAGTTTTTGATGTAGTGTTCCATGATTCATTGTTTTCGTATAACACCTAGTGCTCTGTTCAGTACATGCCCTCTTTAATACCCATCACCAGGCTAACCCATCCCCCGAGCCCCCTCCCCTCTAGAACCCTCAGTTTGTTTCTCAGAGTCCATAGTCTCTCATGGTTCATCTTCTTTAATTTATCTCATTTCCCCCCCCTTCATTTTTCCCTTCCTACTATCTTCTTTTTTTTAACATATAATGTATTATTCATTTCAGAGCTACAGGTCTGTGATTCAACAGTCTTACACAATTCACAGCACTCACCATAGCACATACCCTCCCCAGTGTCTATCACCCAGCCACCCCATCCCTCCCACCCCCACCATTCCAGCAACCCTCAGTTTGTTTCCTGAGATTAAGAATTCTTCATATCAGTGAGATCATATGATACATGTATTTATCTAACTTATTTCGCTCAGCATAATACCCTCCAGTGCCATCCATGTCATTGCAAATGCCAAGATTTCATTCCTTTTGATGGCTGCATAATATTCCTTTGTATATATATACCAATTCTTCTTTATCCATTCATCTGTCGATGGGTGTCTTGGCTCTTTCCATAATTTGTCTATTGTGGACATTGCCGCTATAAACATCGAGGTGCATGTACCCATTCGGATCCCTACATTTGTATCTTTGGGGTAAATACCCAGTAGTACAATTGCTGGGTCATATGGTAACTCTATTTTCAACTTTTTGAGGAACCTCCATACTGTTTTCCAGAGTGGCTGTACCAGCTTGCATTCCCACCAACAGTGTAGGAGGGTTCCCCTTTCTCTGCATCCCCGCCAACATCTGTCCTTTCCTGACTTAATTTTAGCCATTCTGACTGCTGTGAGGTGGTATCTCATTGAGGTTTTGATTTGGATTTCCTTGATGCCAAGTGATGTTGAGCACTTTTTCATGTGTCTCTTGGCCATTTGGATGTCTTCTTTGGAAAAATGTCTGTTCCTATCCTCTGGCCATTTCTTGATTGGATCATTTGTTCTTTGGGTGTTGAGTTTGATAAGTTCTTGATAGATTTTGGATACTAGCCCTTTATCTGATATGTCATTTGCAAATATCTTCTCCCATTCTGTCGGTTGTCTTTTAATTTTGTTGACTGTTTCCTTTGCTGTGCAAAAGCTTTTTATCTTGATGAAGTCCCAATAGTTCATTTTTGCCCTTGCTTCCCTTGCCTTTGGCAATGTTTCTAGGAAGAAGTTGCTGAGGCTGAGGTCGAAGAGGTTGCTGCCTGTGTTCTCCTTTAGGATTTTGATGGACTCCTGTCTCACATTTAGGTCTTTCAACCATTTTGAGACTATTTTTGTGTGTGGTGTAAGGAAATGGTCCAGTTTCATTCTTCTGCATGTGGCTGTCCAATTATCCCAACACCATTTGTTGAAGAGACTGTCTTTTTTCCATTGGACATTCTTTCCTGCTTTGTTGAAGATTAGTTGACCATAGAGTTGAGGGTCCATTTCTGGGCTCTCTATTCTGTTCCATTGATCTATGTGTCTGTTTTTGTGCCAGTACCATACTGTCTTGATGATGACAGCTTTGTAATAGAGCTTGAAGTCCAGAATTGTGATGCCACTAGCTTTGCTTTTCTTTTTCAACATTCCTCTGGCTATTCGGGGTCTTTTCTGGTTCCATACAAATTTTAGGATTATTTGTTCCATTTCTTTGAAAAAAGTGGATGGTATTTTGATGGGGATTGCATTGAATGTGTAGATTGTTCTAGGTAGCATTGACATCTTCACAATATTTGTTCTTCCAATCCATGAGCATGGAACGTTTTTCCATTTCTTTGTGTCTTCCTCAATTTCTTTCATGAGTATTTTATAGTTTTCTGAGTACAGATTCTTTGCCTCTTTGGTTAGATTTATTCCTAGGTATCTTATGGTTTTGGGTGCAATTGTAAATGGGATCAACTCCTTAATTTCTCTTTCTTCTGTCTTGTTGTTGGTGTATAGGAATGCCACTGATTTCTGTGCATTGATTTTATATCTTGCCACTTTACTGAATTCCTGTATGAGTTCTAGCAGTTTTGGGGTGGAGTCTTTTGGGTTTTCCACAGAAAGTATCATATCATCTGCAAAGAGTGAGAGTTTGACTCTTCTTTGCCAATTCGGATGTCTTTTATTTCTTTTTGTTGTCTGATTTCTGTGGCTAGGACTTCTAATACTATGTTGAATAGCAGTGGTGATAGTGGACATCCCTGCCGTGTTCCTGACCTTAGGGGGAAAGCTCTCAGCTTTTCCCCATTGAGAATGATATTTGCTGTGTGTTTTTCATAGATGGCTTTTATGATATCGAGGTATGTACCCTTTATCCCTATACTCTGAAGAGTTTTGATCAAGAAAGGATGCTGTACTTTGTCAAATGCTTTTTCTGCATCTATTTAGAGGATCATATGGTTCTTGTTCTTTCTTTTATTAATGCATTGTATCACATTGATTGATTTGCAGATGTTGAACCAACCTTGCAGCCCAAGAATAAATCCCACTTGGTCATGCTGAATAATCCTTTTAATGTACTGTTGGATCCTATTGGCTAGTATTTTTGGTCAGAATTTTTGTATCCATGTTCATCAAGGATATTGGTCTGTAGTTCTCCTTTTTGATGGGGTCTTTGTCTGGTTTTGGGATCAAGGTAATGCTGGCCTCATAAAATGAGTTTGGAAGTTTTCCTTCCATTTCTATTTTTGGAACAGTTTCAGAAGAATAGGTATTAATTCTTCTTTATATGTTTGGTAGAAATCCACTGGGAAGCCATCTGGCCCTGGGCTTTTGTTTGTTGGGAGATTTTTGATTACTGCTTCAATTTCCTTAGTGGTTATAGGTCTCTTCAGGTTTTCTATTTCTTCCTGCTTCAATTTTGGTAGTTTATACATCTCTAGGAATGCATCCATTTCTTCCAGATTATCTAATTTGCTGGCATATAGTTGCTCATAATATGTTCTTATAATTGTTTGTATTTCTTTGGTGTTGCTTGTGATCTCTCCTCTTTCATTCATGATTTTATTTATTTGGGTTATTTCTCTCTCTATTTTTTTTTTTTTTGATAAGTCTGGCCAGGGGTTTATCAATCTTGTTAATTCTTTCAAAGAACCAGCTCCTAGTTTTGTTGATCTGTTCTACTGTTATTTTGGTTTCTATTTCATTGATTTCTGCTCTGATCTTTATTATTTCTCTTCTCCTGCTGGGCTTAGGCTTTATTTGCTGTTCTTTCTCCAGCTCCTTTAGGTGTAGTGTTAGGTTGTGTATTTGAGACCTTTCTTGTTTCTTGAGAAAGGCTTGTATTGCTATATACCTCTTAGGACTGCCTTTGCTGCATCCCAAAGATTTTGAACTGTTGTGTTTTCATTTTCATTGGTTTCCATGTATTTTTTTAATTCTTCTTTAATTTCCTGGTTGACCCATTCATTCTTTAGTAGGATGCTCTTTAGCCTCCATGTATTTGAGTTCTTTCCAACTTTCCTCTTGTGATTGAGTTCTAGTTTCAACGCATTTTGGTCTGAAAATATGCAGGGAATGATCCCAATCTTTTGGTACTGGTTGAGACCTGATTTGTGACCTAGGATGTGATCTATTCTGGAAAATATTCCATGGGCACTAGAGAAGAATGTATTCTGTTGCTTTGGGATGGAATGTTCTGAATATGTCTGTGAAGTCCATTTGGTCCAGTATATCATTTAAAGTCTTTATTTCCTTGTTGATCTTTTGCTTAGATGATCTGTCCATTTCAGTGAGGGGGGTGGTAAAGTCCCTTACTATTACTGTATTGTTGTTGATGTGTTTCTTTGCTTTTGTTATTAATTGCCTTATACAATTGGCTGCTCCCATGTTAGGGGCATATTTACAATTGTTAGATCTTCTTGTTGGATAGACCCTTTAAGTATGATATAGTGTCCTTCCTCATCTCTTATTATAGTCTTTGGTTTAAAATCTAATTTGTCTGATATAAGGATTGCCACCCCAGCTTTCTTTTGGTGTCCATTAGTATGGTAAATGGTTTTCCACCCCCTCACTTTCAATTTGAGTGTGTCTTTGGGTCTAAAATGAGTCTCTTGCAGACAGCACATAGATGGGTCTTGTTTTTTTATCCAATCTGATACCCTGTGTCTTTTGATTGGGGCATTTAGTCCATTTACATTCAGGGTAACTATTGAAAGATATGAATTTAGTGCCATTGTATTGCCTGTAAGGTGACTGTTACTGTATATTGTCTGTGTTCCTTTCTGGTCTATGTTGCTTTTAGGCTCTCTCTTTGCTTAGAGGACCCCTTTCAATATTTCTTGTAGGGCTGGTTTTGTGTTTGCAAATTCCTTTAGTTTTTGTTTGTCCTGGAAGCTTTTTATCTCTCCTTCTATTTTCAATGATAGCCTAGCTGGATATAGTATTCTTGGCTGCATATTTTTCTCATTTAGTGCTCTGAACATATCATGCCAGTCCTTTCTGGCCTGCCAGATCTCTGTGGATAGGTCTGTTTGCCAGTCTAATGTTTCTACAATTGTAGGTTACAGACCTCTTGTCTCTAGCTGCTTTCAGGATTTTCGCTTTGTCTCTGAGACTCGTAAGTTTTATTATTAGATGTCAGGGTGTTGACCTATTTTTATTGATTTTGAGGGGGTTCTCTGTGCCTCCTGGATTTTGATACCTGTTTCCTTCCCCAAATTAGGGAAGTTCTCTGCTATAATTTGCTCCAATATACCTTCTGCCCCTCTCTTTCTTCTTCTTCTGGGATCCCAATTATTCTAATATTGTTTCATCTTATGGTATCACTTATCTCTCAAATTCTGCCCTCATGATCCAGTAGTTGTTTATCTCTTTTTTTCTCAGCGTCTTTATTTTCCCTCATTTGGTCTTCTATATCACTAATTCTCTCTTCTGCCTCATTTATCTTAGCAGTTAGAGCCTCCATTTTTGATTGCACCTCATTAATAGGCTTTTTGATTTTGACTTGGTTAGATTTTAGTTCTTTTATTTCTCCAGAAAAGATTTCTCTAATATCTTCCATGCTTTTTTTCAAGCCAGCTAGTATCTTTAAAATCGTCATTCTGAACCCTAGTTCCAACATCTTACTAATGTCCGTATTGACTAGGTCCCTGGCAGTTGGTACTGCCTCTTGTTTTTTTTTTTTTTGAGGTGATTTTTTCCATCTTGTCATTTTGTCCAGAGGAGAATAGATGAATGAAAGAACAAAATGCTAACAGGGTAACAACGACCCCAGAAAAATATACACTAATCAAATCAGAACAGACCTGAAACCAGGGGAAAAGAAAGGGAAAGAAAGAAAAAAGGAAAAAAGAAAAAGAGATAAAAAAAAAAAGAATATGATCAAATATGATCAGGCTGGTGCATAGATCAGTGCCACACACTGGATTTTGGGCATCTTTTGGGCTGTTAGAAGAAAGTGCCTCCCAAAATTTTAAAGAAAGAAAAACTTATGTGTGTACAAAATAAGGGTAATATGATGAAGGGATGGAATATGACTGTAAAGATGAAAATTATAAAAGATTTTATAAAAGGAATTGATAAGTTGGGTGAAAAAAGAAAGAAGATTTAAGAAAAAAAAAGGGGAGAGAATGTGATCAGGCAGGAGACTAGAACAAAGCCATACACTAGAGATTTAGGGTATATTTTGGTCTGTTAGAAGAAACTATCCCAAAATTTTAAAGAGAGAACAACTTATATATATATATACCAAAAATGAGGTTAACTACTATGAAGGGATACAATATGACTCTAAAAATGAAAAAAAAAAATTTTGAAAAAGGGATTGATAAGATGTTGGAAAAAGAAAAATTCAAAAAAAAAAAGAAAAAGAAAATCAAAAAAATTAACTTTGAAAGACTAAAGAATCATGGGGAAAAAGCCATGAATTCTATGTGCAGTATTCCTCTAGTGCTGGCGTTCTGCCATTCTCATTGATTGGTAAACTTGGTCTTGGCTGGCTGTTCTTGCTGATCTTCTGGGGGAGGGGCCTGTTGCCGTGGTTCCCAAATGTCTTTGCCGGAGGTGGAATTGTCCCGCCCTTGCTGCGGGCCGGGCTAAGTAATCTGCTTGGGTTTGCTCTCGGGAGCTTTTGTTCCCTGCAAGCTTTCCGTACAGCTTTGGAGGATGAGAGTGAAAATGGCGGCCTCCCAATCACTGCCCTGGAGGAGCCAAGAACTCAGGGCCCCACTCCTCAGTGTGCCCCCAGAGAAAAGCAGTCAATCACTCCCGTCTCCCCGGTCTCTGTCCGCACTCCGTGCTCACCTGGCCTATGATCGAGCATTTCTATCTCTGGCACACGACCCCGTGTGGAGTCTCCAAACCCAGCAGATCCCTGCAGTGCGCTCCCGTGCTGCTCCTCCTAGGGGAGGAAGGGGAGTCTCCCCGGACCTGCCGCTTGTTGGGTCCCTGCTGGAGGAGCAGTGGCCCGACTGTGCCGTGGATCACGGTTTACGGCAACCCCAAGCTGAGAGCCTGCTCCTTGGCTCCGTCTCTGCTGCCAGCTTCCCCACTCCGATACCTGGGAGCTCTGCCGCACTCAGGCACCCCCGGTCTTTCTGTGACCCCGAGGGTCCTGAGACCACACTGTCCCAGCGAGGGTTCCACCCTCCACTTAGCCACTAGAGCGATGTCCCTCAGCGGAGCCAACTTCTAAAAGTTCCGATTTTGTGCTCCATGGCTCTATCACTTGCTGGTAGCGGCGATGGAGGCCCCCTCCCCCACCGCCTATCTTCCCAAATATTGCCTCGGATTCACTTCACACATCCTGACTTCCAGAAAGTGGTCGCTTTTCTGTTCAGAGAGTTGCTGCTATTCTTTTCTTCAATCTCCTGTTGAGTTCGTAGGTGTTCAGAATGGTTTGATCCCTATCTAGCTGAATTCCTGGGGCCAGATGAAATTTAGGTCTCTTACTCCTCCGCCATCTTGCTCCTCCCCCTTAATAGTGTCTTTTGAAGAGCAGGTTATAATTTTGATGAAGAACAATTTATTAATTTTTATGTTATATTTCATTTTTGTACTCTAAGAAATCTTTGCCTATCCCAAGGTAATAAGGATTTTCTTAGTTTCTTTTCTATAAGCTTTATAGTTTTAATGATTTTATTTAGGTCTGTATTACATTTCAATTTAATTTTTCTATTTGTTAAATGATATGGAGATAAAAATTCATGTTTTTCCAAATGGACATTCAGTTTCTTCCTTTACAAGCCTTATCTCTTTTATTTCTTTTTCTTGCTTATTGTAATGGCTAGGAACACCCGCACAGTGTTGAATAGAAGTTGTGAGAGTAGGTATTTTTGCCTTTTTCTTGATCTTAGGGTGAAGGCCTTCAGTGTTTCACTATTAAGTATGATATTAGCTCTAGCTTTTTTGTAGTTGCCCTTAATCAGTTTTAGGAGATACTTTCAGCACTTTGAATATGTCATTGCATTGTCTATTGGCTTACATTATTTCTGAATAGAAGCCAGCATATTTTCTTATCTTTGAACCCCTGAATGGGGTCTCTTACTTTCTTTGTTGCCTTTGAAATTTCTATCTTTATCCTCCACTCTCAGTAACTTGATTATGATATGCAGCTCCCACTCTTGCTAAACATGGTCTCTGGCACAGCAATTAAACTTTGATTATATTTACCTGTAATATGGGACTCCGCAGATCTTAAAGGATTTTGTAAGGATTACTTGGGATGATGGAGGGTGCCTGGGTGGCTCAGTTGGTTAAGCGACTGCCTTCGGCTCAGGTCATGATCCTGGAGTCCCGGGATCGAGTCCCTCATTGGGCTCCCTGCTTAGCAGGGAGTTTGCTTCTCCCTCTGACCCTCCCCCCTCTTGTGCTCTCTCTTTCTTTCTCTCAAATAAATAAATAAAGTCTTTAAAAAAAAAAGGATTACTTGGGATGATGTATATAAAAGTATTCTAAAAAGTTTAAAATTTACTACAATGACTTCCTAATCCAAGAATATTTTCAGTGAAAATTAAAATAGAAACATAGTATTGTTAACAGGAGAATAATGAATGTTGTTACCTTGTATTAAGTTACAGTTTTGTTTTCAAATGACTGTATTGCAGACACTGATTCAGAATATCCAGTTGAAACGTCCAAAATCAAAATTTCCTTGACTTGTTTTCCAATCACATTTTATGTTATTTGTGCACATGTCTATCTATTCATTTTAGTCCTTTAGAAATTCCTTGAGAATGCTCAAATCATTCATGAAAAAAACATCAGTTGTCTTATTTAGCAGAAGTCAATATAACTGCCATAATTTTCAATAAGTGCATGTGAAACATACACAGTGTATGACATACAAATATGGCACCAATACTCAAAGTATAATACAACCTAAAAATGAAATGCATTATGTTACTGATAAACATTACACACTGACCAATCTGGATAAAAGATTAACTTTGCAGAGTTCGTTGTACTTTTATGAAACACTTTCATATGCACAATCTAATCTATTCCTCAGAACATCTTCATGAGCTGGTAAGTGTAAGACTCCTGCTTCCACATGAAAACTCTAAGTATAGTTATTTATGAAGTCATTTAACATGAAATATTACTTGTCCTAAAAAGGCAATCTGTTTTGCCATGATTATGCTTTATAAACTTTTTCCCCCATATTTTCACTTTCTCATATCATTCAGTTGAGAATTTCAGATCATTCTGTGTTCCAGACTTCATCAAAAATTTCATGTGAGTTTTCTGTAAGTTTGCGTGAAAATGGACTTGCCACAATAATGTCATGGACTTGTAGGATGCATACTTTGTTGAACTTAAATTCCATTTCTAAAATCTACTGTTTGGTACCAGATGTGGAGAGTGAATCGCCATCTTTTCTATGAAGAGGGCAAGGTTTAATTAGCCTTTTTCAAAAGACTTATTATACATTTCACCTATAAACTGAAAGAAGAAAATTACACGTTTTAAAGCAGGATGAAAGTAGAGGTGATAGCCACAGCTGCTCTCGTCTCTGGCAAACCATTCTGAGAGGCTCCAGTTTCATTTGGTTCAGATGAAACACATGTTGCTCATTTATTGTACATGTGTTTCAATGTATTTTGACAAATCTGCTCTAAAAATGTTACAGATGTTCCTCATTATTCTAATTTGCACTTAGTAGCAATAGATACCGATAGAACGTGTCTATATACCAGCTGTTTCACAATATAATTAAGAGAAAATTTAGCTATCATTAATATATGTGAGTTTCAATTCAATTTTAGGTATAGTTTTGTGATACACCTAGTGAGCGATACACTTTCAACAGGTGTTCTAATTTTTTTCTGTAAATGAAGACAAAGCTTTTTTTTTTAAACAGGTTTCAAATAATTTCAGGTGGACATGAAATTATTCTGATCTTAATGTCTTTTAGAGATTTGCTATTCAATGTATGACCTGAGATCAGGCAGTGGTATTATAACTTGAGTACTTACTAGAAGTGAAGAATCTCAGATCCTACCCTAGATCTACTGAAAGTCTGCATTTTAACACAATCCCTAGGTGTCTGTATACACATTAGAGTTTGACTAGCACTGTTTTAGAAGAGGTCTTACATTAAAACTCTGTTTTGTACACACATATATGCATACACATATGGGTCAAACCTGCAACTCTATGCTGTACACATCTGTTTATACAGATATTGTAAAGAGTGGGCTGGCCTGTAGATTGAACTGTTTATTTTCTTATTATTTAATACATTAAAAAGTAACCTCACCAGTACTTTCCAAAGGCTGTCTTCCATGAATTAAAAAAACCCATATTCATAAGTACTGGCGCACCACACTTTTTCATTGACTGATACATAAAGGAAACTGAAGGGCTTCTACTCCAACTTAAATCTTTTAGAATTCTCATTTTTTACTGTTTTCTGTAACTTTCTATAGAATAAAGTTGGTTGTGTACAATAGTGGATTTTATTATTACACTGCTTTGCCATGAAAAAACAAGAAGCAGGACTGCTTATAAGATTAAAGAATTTAATTTCTTGGGAAATAAATTTGATTTTAAAATATCTTACTACTGATGGTTACCTTGGGAAATGATTGAATGTTAATTAAATATATCATACTCTAGTACTATATTATACATATATATAATTTACTGCATTATATTATTTAAGGTAATTATCAATTATACCTCAATATGTGATATAAAATAAACTTTATACTTAAAAGGACCTCTGAATCATGCTGCAAAGTAACTCAATTCCTTAAAATTTAATTTTATTGGCCATCACATTTCCTATATGTATATGTCAGCAGAAATAAGCATAAGGTGTAATTCTTACCATAGAAGAAATAGAATAACTGATACTATTTCATTTTATGATCCTTAATTGAAATCTATGACAAAATAATTTTATATAGTTCAAAATTACTTAGTACATTGTCACTATCTAACAAAAAGGAGGTTGAAATATGTTAAGAAAAAATCTCTAATTTGCTACAACCTGGTTAATACCTTTTTTGCAGTTCCACCAAATACACACCTCCATGATCTACCTTGGGAGATGAAAAAAGATCCTTTTATGTAATCTATTCAGAAATTTCTGTTGGTACCACAGCAGCATATCATTAGTTTACCAACTTGCCATACATCATACATTTCTGCCCAAGAGACCTTCCAAAACTATCAATATTAGGTTGCACAGACATCTAATAGACAAATACTCTGACACATTTAACCATGTATTTAATCATACAGCAGAGTGGTACAACTTATCCTGAAAAAGGTACAAATGTAGACAGTACAAAGTACTCTACAGCTTCCTATGAGCAGTCGCGCTGTTGCATTTTTCTTTTTGTTTTTCAAACTAAAGATCACAAAGCAACTTAAATAGCCCTAAGTGTCCCTGAAGAGCTACTGTGTGTTGTATAAAGGCTGAGTAATCCCGGCAGTGTCAAGGGGTTACTGTTCAGCTGTTGGAGATCCCGAGATGATATCTCAGCACTCATAAAACAGAGGATTCAAAACCCAGGGGTGTACATGGAAGTACAGAGCATTAGGACAGTCCTGGAAGTCATGCACAAGGAACGTTAACACCCTGGAGGCCAAAATAACACGACCGAATCAACATTTACAATTCTTGTTCAAGATTCGATCCAATATGTGGGGAAAATTTACCTGGAAACATTCATGCTAATCTAATGATCATTTTCTATTTGGCTCATTCCAAAAATATGGAAGACTTCAAAAATCTCTGGGATCTCTTTTCTTAAACATTTTCAATGCCTATTTATTCCGTACAAAACAAAATGACTATCCTGAATTAGCTATTTCCTAGAGCTATTCCTAAAATGTCAATCCATTTAGTAAGGCACAGTAACAGAAACATAGAGCTTTCTTTAAGGTTGCGCATTTCAATTCAGAAGAGTAAGGGGGAAATTTTGGCCCCTGGGATTTGAAAATATCTTCCAGTTGTAATCTTTGGTCTGGATATTTACATGGTGGTCTCTTCCCATTCAAGCTCAACATCACCTATAACATAAAGTAACATGTCACAAGAGAGAACTGAAATTACCAGTTCAAAAGATTTAAATGTTTCATGGCAAAAATAGAGTGCAGATACAGAGGCTATTACCCTAACTTGGATTAGAGAAGAATAATAAAAATTTGTTATGTGCATTAACCAAGCTTCTAAAACATTTTTATCATGTGGTTATTATTAAATCAATGCTCCTGGTACACTAGTAAACTGGTACACGTTGCCTCTGTTTACCTTCCATGGCATCCAAAGAGTCCATCTTCTGAAGTGCTGAATAGTTAACAAAACAGATAGGCTGATTACTTCCTTTACTTGATAAGAGATCCAGAATGCATTGGTATAAAAAGATATACTGTGCCTAGACACCAAAGAAAGAGTGTTAAATAAATGGGTGGGGTGGATTTTTAAAAATTATTTCAAAAAATTACTTTTCTTATAAAGGGAGCTATACTGTCACAGTGAAAAGTAATGCTGAATTTAAAAATGTTAGATAGCTAAGCGAGAAGCACAGAATTTACCATGTATATAAATGATTTTGTACCATCTCAAACATCAGGTTTTCTAAATTCCTATGGCTTCCTGTAGCTTCAAGTTTTTGTTTTGTTTTGTTTTGTTTTGTTTTAATACTTAGCATTGCAAAACCCCATGCTACTTTGTTTTGGCTTGCTGTGATTATAAAAAAGTGGCAAATTAGGTTATTTAAATCTGTTTATGAATTTCCTTTTTCCTGTTAGGTCTAAATGAGTAATTTTCCTTATAAATAGTTATCTTGTTAGAATGATCAGAATGGCTATTGGAATGCAGATGATACATTTGCTTTCACTATCTGTGAGTAAACATATCTATACACCATCAGCACGTTTAAAATATGTTCGACAATTCTGTTAATCACCTGACATTTGGCCTACTTAATGTCAAATATCTGGTCTTTATTTTTAAGTACAAGGCAGTTGATCACTGAAATATCCAAACACCCAGGTCCTGGACAAGGACTCCTAACATTTCATCTGAACGTTTAAGCTAAATTCAGTACCATCTAGGTTCTTTAAGTTTTTTCAATATAATTCAATAACCTGTTAGCATTTCTGAGTTTGGACTTTCCCAAAGGTACTTAAGTTTAAGTAATAGAAAATCACCCTCCTTTTTACACAGGAAACATAACTGATGTTAAAGGAACATAATCGAATATTTATACTATATATTACATATTATCATATACATATGTATATTGACAATTGATTTAAATAGGATGTCCTCTAAAGTGACTATCTTCAGAGCTATATATTCATATCTATTGCTACTGTATCTCAAACCCTTTTTGGAACTCCTCTACTGAAACTGGTTTCAGAAACTGTTGGTCATTATTACGAGTATTTATTTCTTCAAGAATTACAAAATGTTTCCACAAACATCTCCTCAGCAGAGTGTCAGTTCTGGGAGGGCAGAACTCTGTCACATTCACTGCTCTTTTCCGATTACCTGTAATAGGGTCTGGCATGTAGTAGTTACATAACAAATGTTTGTTGACTCAGTATCATTTAATTCTCACAAGTAGCCAACCTTTACCATTTAAGGAAGGATTTCATTTGGAGAACATTCAGAAGTCATCAGGGATTAAGTTTTGTCAGTGAGTGGACGATCAAGTTACATGATCCAATTTTGGGAAGAAAGGAAGTGTCGTTATACAGTAATGAAAATCCCGTTGAAATTGCTAGTAAACTACTTCTCAAGGTAATTCTAAAAAAGTGTTTTTCAAATATATGTCACACAATGAATAACATTATTGGCAGAAATATATGGACCCGATATAATTTCTTTAAAAACAATAATCATTTGAATTGATGAGTTTGGGTAGTTTTTACAAATCACATGTGAATTTGAAGTCACATTTGATATGTGAAGCTTCAGACTGTCCCATCTCATTTTCTCCACTGGAAAGAATGATGGGTGCAAACTCTGCCAGCAGGCCAGGCTGGGCTCCACAGGGCAGGACTCTATTTTCCAAGATCCCTCTGTCATGGTGTGTTATTGCCAAAGAGGCAGTGGAGGGCTCAGTTCCAGTTCCTGCCTTAGATAATCACCATACCTTAAGAATGAAACTTGTCTGATGTTTAGCTTCCTCATCCGGGAGATCATAACGCCTATGTTGTGATATTTAAAGAACTTACTATATGTAAAGTGCCTGGCAAAAAACTAGGCAACCCAAGTATATTAGCTTTTTTTTTCTTCTACCCTAAGACTTCACATCAGTAAATTTCTAGGAAAACCAGAGCAGGAAAGGGACTCATCCAGATTAACCCTTATTTGAGGGACTGATAGCAGCTCAGGATGTTATCTCACTGAGGACTATTCTCTCAGAAAGTTCTGGAGGCTGCTATGAACTGTTTTTTGGGAGACAGTGAAAGAGCTCAAAGTTCTCTCCTGGGTCTGGGCTATGTCCCCAGAGCAGCCTTTTAGGGGTAATATATTCTGAGGTTCCCACCTCCTCACCCCTGCCCATGGCTACTGTAGGATGTGCTGAGACAGCATTCTTCATCGAAACTGCAATCATTCCCAAGTGCAACAGAGGAAAATAAGAAACCACTCTTGTGCAAGGCAATACTGGTTTGTAAGGGCTGGAGCCAAGGACTGTGGTCATTTCCCTTTTTATCATCAGAGAGAAAAGATGGTAAAGAGCAAAACTTCTGGGAAGGAAGTCAGGTCAAAGAGAGCTTCTGAGTACCAGCTTTTCAGCAAGGAGGGAATCCAGCAGAATTCTGTCAGACATTTACTACATGCTGGGCGTTGACCGCATGTTTGGTGCTTTAGACAGTTTCTCTTATTTAATGCTGACCATAAGTGTGTGAGAAGTATAACATGGCTATTTTACAAAAGAGAAATAACTCAAAGGGGCTAATTAAACAAGTCACAGAGCCAGCAGTTAATTAAGAAGCTGAGCTGAAATCGTAACTCAATTCTCTGACTTCAAAATTCATGCTCTTTCCATTCCCTTACCCAACTGTAACATATTGCTTGGGCTGCTTAAACAAGCACAATGTATGAAGTTTAGAGCATATATTGCGTACTAAATTGTGTGAAATTATTAACAGGCATTCTTGAACACACTCTTTACAAAGTTCAGTTCCGCAAAATTATAGAGCGTGGCAAAATATTTTCAACTTTTATTACCTGAAGAGTGACTCTAGTTTCTAGAAAGAAACAAGATCCTGATCTGGCCCACCCTCTATCCTATCTAAAAGAGCCAACCAATCTTGATCAATGTCAAGAACACTGAGCACTTGTGCACATGTGTAATCTAGGGACATGGGAGGAAAATGTTAGCTTTCTGTTTATTCTTATTGTTAACAAAAATAAGAAAGAATTGGGGTGTTAATAATGGTTAACAGTTGGATTGATATTGAAACCCTTATAATTGAGAACAAGCTACCTAATTTGTGGGCCCACTGCAAAATGAAAATGAGTGTTTCCTCCCTCAAAAATAATTAAAGATTTTCAAGACAGTGACAGCAAACACTAAAGTGCAGTGCCCTTTTGAGCATGGGGCCCTGTGACATTGCCCAGGCTGCACATACAGAAGTCAACCCTGGTCACAAGTTATGTTCTATTTCTGAAGTACCCCAAGGGAAGAGTGATACTTCACTCCTTTTCCCCCTTTAGCGTATAGGGGAATGCATATGGATTACATTGCCTAGTTTTACCTAACCATCACAAAATTGCAGAGGCTTAAAAAGATTCCTACAAAGAGACCATGGATTGAAGGTAATATTTATCATGTAAGCCCAAATGAATGACAAGGAAACGGCAGGGCTGATGTTCTTTGTGCTTCTAGAATAAATTCATAGCCATCCTATGAGGTAAAAGAACAATAATATAAGGAAATCTGACAAAAAGCTAGATCACTTTTTAAAAAATTATAAATAACTTAGAATATATATATTTAAAATCACTATTGAAACAGAATTATCCTGTGCTATGTATCACTATCTTAATGATAATATGAAGGCATCACAATTAGTAAGATTTCAAAATACTGCTTATTTGATCTTCATCTCATGTTTTCTATTTCTCATTTTGTATATGTTTTATAATTTACATAATTTTCAATCTACATTTAAAAAATAAATATAGAGTTATTGGAGTTGAATGCTCAAACATTCTTCCTGAAAGGGTTTGTGCAGTCCACAAAGTTTAGATGTCTCTAGTCTAGAGCAGCATCTTCCTAAGAACATTAATGTTCCCCTACATGGCATTATAGATTCTGGGTCAAAAGAAATTCAAGGATTTCACAATCATGTAATTTTGGGAAATGATGCTCACAAGGGCTCAATATAACTCTCAACGTACACTCGCATAGAGGCTTTAAGAAATTCTAAGATTAGTTTAACTTCTTTTCAAACTTATTTTTAGCAAAGAACCTGTTTTCTCACACCCTTAACAACTCTGATGCTATATGAGTTTTCTAGTAGGTATTGTGGAAAACACTCTTATAGCAGATCTATATATTTACTGTGAGAAAACTTCCGTTTGAAGAGTATAGAAATATCAATCCAAATATACAGAGAGAAACATCTTACATATTATAGTTAGACACTCTTGGGTTTAAATTTTGGTTCTCAAACATTAATTGTATAATCTTGAAATATCACTTAAATTCTTTGAATAGAACATCTGCTTCTTTATTTGTAAAGCAAAGCCAATAATACCTAGTCTGGTGATTAGTTTTATTGATACTGCTTTACAAACAAAGGATTAAATAAGATAATACATATAAAGGATTATTATAGAAGATGGAACTCACTAGACACTCAATGTAAGGTTTTTAGTCTCATTACCATTATACTATGTGATTTTTTTAATGAAGAAAAATCTCTATATTTTATAAATGTTTTTGCCTTTAAACTAAAACAATGAAACAAAAAAACTCCCAGGGAGTTAGTTGATAAGATGCTATGACAATTGTTATTAGTATACAACAGGGATAAATATGGACAAGAGAAATACATAGTACCCCATAACAGTCAATATTTTAAACTTTTTCAAATATAACATTCAGCATGTTTATAAAAGAAATTGATTTGATGCATTTCCTGAGCTTCCCACATTTGCCAAACACTAAAGACCTCAATTTCTGAAATACTTTCTATATGCCTATCAGTATAAACGAGCTAGGATGAGCAGTCACTAACAGTGCTGAGGGGTGACTGTGCCTCGTGGAATGCGCTTCCCAAAACCCTTCCCCTCTAGGAGGTTTATCATGTTGAAAAAGAGGGTGTCTGCTCTGCAAATAAAGTTTCAAGTCCATGCCCAACCAGACTGCTGCCATTGAGAGACTCCCTTGTAGAAATTCCAGAGCTGACATTGCACAAGATGTTAGATAACTTACCAGGTTCTGGACCATGCACATTCTTTCACTTCTCAGTTCTGCTACTAATCCATATATATCCACAAAATCGTGGTCATTTATATGTTGTGTTAGGTGGTCCAGAGCAATAAAAACTCCAGTTCTTCCAACTCCAGCACTGCAGGAAGAGTAAAATTATATGAATGTTGTTCAGCAGAAGTCTGTTCATGTTGATAGTGATGAAGAAAGTGAACTATGGTAGTAATAAATTCCAAACAGGTCCTTTTCTTATTTGGACGAACTTTTTTTTTTCCAGTGTCTTTAGATTTGTATTGTTACTAAGACTGTTTAGATAGATCAAGATGATTAACATTAGCACTCTATCAAATGTGTGAGGTTTTGTTTTGTTTGTTTGTTTTTTACCAGTTGAACTTTTCCTCTTCTTTCATAATATTATAAGGGGTGTAGTTGGAGAAGTATAGAGAAGAATTTTAAAATAATTGTTGAAAATTCTTGGGGCGTCTGGGTGGCTCAGTCAGTTAAGTGTCTGTCTTTGGCTCAGGTCATGATCCCAGGGTCCTGGTTCCCTGCTCCCCAGGGAGTCTGCTTGTCCCTCTCCCTCTGCCCCTCCCCCAGCTCATGTTCTCTCTCGCTCGCTCTCTCTCAAATAAATAAAGTCTTTTTAAAAATTGTTGAGAATTCTTAACACCAGAAACTTTGTACTGAACATATTTTTGATTACCGATAGAAATGCTAAACATTAAAAACATCCACTGTTTAGCCCTATAGCATTTTCTCTGTATTTATTGGCAATCTTTCATGTGTTCTTTTCACTTTCTTTTTAGATTTTTTTTTTACTTCTTATAGATAATAAAATTGAAAAGCTATTTCCTTTTAAGAAATTAGTTTAATACCCAGGGACAGGTATGTGTTCCATAGAAACTGTGAATTGATAAACTTGACAAGATTTATGCAGAAATTCCCATTAGAAGGACAAGAATCTTGGTATTTGAATGGTTAACCTAGGAAGTAAATATAAAAAGAACAACAAAAGACATGTGGAAGGTCACTTAGTCTTACAAATGTTACTTTGAATAACATAAAAGTGCCATTTTTGTAGGTAAGAAATATCTTAGCAATATCCCGTGGTTCAACCATATAAGAAAGAATGAGCATTACAAAATAAATTCGATTTTGGCAACACATATACACATATGTTGAACAGTGTAATCTGTCATGACATCAGTCAATATACCTTGAGTGTCAGACCCTGTCCTAGGCATCTGGGGTACAGCTGTGAACAACAATACAAGGTCCCTGCACTTATGGAGCTTACTCTCTAGAGGACAGAGAAGGACAGTACACAACTAAGCAAACATGCATAGAATGTGCCTGGCAGTAATAAGTGCTATGAAGAAAGATAAATCAGGTTAGGGAGAAGGCATCTCTGATTATGTAATATTTGAAAAGAAACTTGCAAGAGGGAGCACACAGTGTGGGTATTTGGGGGGGGATGCACTGCAGCCCGAGGGAGTTGGGGGGAGAAGAGATTTGTTCTGTGTGTTTGAAGAAGAGCCAGGAGAGTGCAGTGGGGAGGTAAGAGGGGCAAGACATCAGAGTGTCTGATGCATGGCTGCCCTGGAATGTGAGAGGAAGAGCAGAGTCAAGGATGCCTCCAGGGTTTGGGCGCCACACAGAAGGGATCTGCCCTTTACCAAGATGGGGGATGAGAAGGAGGAGTGAGTTTGGAGATTGAATCAAGCGTTCTGTTTTAGACACACCAAATTTTCAGAGTTTTATGGTCACTCAGGTTGTCACATCGAATTGGCAGTTAAATGTATGTCTGAGTTGAGGTGAGAAGTTGGAGTTAGAGATAAACATTTAGTAGACAGTTTTCAATGATACTGAAAGGGAATTATTAATATGAACATACTTTTTTCTGAACTCTTTTATCCATTTCAATCACAAAGAAGGAGATTCCCTCTCTTTTTTATTATGGATTAAAGTATAGTTGACACACAATGTGACATTAGTTTCAGGTGCACAACATAGTGATTTAATAAGTTTACACGTTATGCTGTTTACTACAGTGTAGCTATTCTCTGCTCTCTGCTCTGTTTGAGGCTACAGGGCTAATATTAGGTACTTTTCTAACAGACTTTAATATCAGTGGCAGTGTACATATAAGATACAGAGAAGCTGAAGGCAGCTACTTTCCATTAGAGGTTTGAATCATCAATGACCCAGCTTAAAAGCAATCACCGACTTTAGAAGCAAACTGTTACTCTATTTACACTATATACTATTCTGTTGAAAATGTTATGTATAGGGAGGGGGAAATGGAATTGGGAGGGTAAAAATGACACTTTTATCTTTTGTTCTATATGCTTTTTAAATCTAAGCACTATTTAGATATTTCATAATGAGCAAGCATTTATGTATTACCCTTATAATTAAAAAAAAATCCACAATATTCCCAGAAAATATATAATTGTTTAAATTACATAGTGAATTTTTTCCTCTAAATAAGAGTAAAAATTTGGATGGATTGATATTTTCTTGCATCGTTAACCACATTAATTATAGTATATACCTGTTAGAAAAATTATCAATTAATTATTGGAATTATTATAATTAGTAATGTATTAATTAATAATGTGACTAAGATACTGTTACTTAAATTTTTTTATTGCAGTACAGGATACATAACATAAAATTTACCATTTTAAGCATTCTTAAGTACACAACTCAGTTGGTGTTAAGCACATTCACAATGCTGTGTAACTGTCACCACCATCCATTTCTAGAACTTCTTCATCATCCCAAACAGACGTTCTCATTAAACAACGAATTAGACAATGTACCCATTAAATAATAACCACCCTTCTCTCTCTCCCTTGAGTCCCTGGCAACCACAATTCTACTTTCTGTCTCTATGAATTTACCCATTCTAGGTATCTCATGTAAGCAAAATCATAAAATAGTGTATTATTACCTACTTTTTTCTCTAATTTACAAACTAATTGTTGAAGAGACTCAGGTTGAGACTTATTTAGATTTATTATGTTAGAAAACAATCAAATCCATCTGTCCAGAAAAAACTCTGAATTCTAAACAACCTTGAGTTTTATTTCTTAGAGTGTTAAATACCAATGAAAATAAAGCGGAGAAAAACTTCTTAACCATGTTCAAAGAGCTAGTCAAAGGAAGAGGTGTGTTAGCTGAAGTTTGTAAAAAATTGTTGTCGTAGTTGGGTTGGTCACTTAATTTGATCTTCATTATAAAGTTCATTTTCTTTTATTCTTTACAATACAAATCTAAAAATTTGCTTTTACAAAAAAAATTTAAATTATGGTAGTAGACTAATGCCAATTGTAATAATAAAGGATCAGATGTTTGTTTGTAAAATTCTTAAAATCCTACACACACACACACACACACACACACACACACACACACCTATCAATGAAGGGCTACAGTTAAAAAAAAAAAAAATTAAAGACTTTCCTCTGAGAGGGCATAATCCAGTCAAGAGTTGAGGAAGATTCCCTTACCAGTTAGATACTTTCCCTTGCTTTAAGACACCTTCACTACTCATTTTATTTTTGCCATCTAACCTCTTATAAAACTAAAATTTGTTCCATTATAACCAGTAAAACATCTGAAAACTGGGAGTTGGAATGAAGCTACATTAGCATCCTGCCAGAAAATAATCAACGGTATCATGATAATAAAAAGACCACACTGACTTTAAAGACCATTTCTAGTGTTTCATATAAGGTTCTGAAAGTATCTTCCTTACCTGCAGTGAACAATCATGGGTGTGTTGTCATGTGCTCTGCTTGCTCGAACCAATTTTACAAAGTGAACTAGAGGGGCACTGTTTTCCGGGACCCCATGCTCAGGCCAAGCAGTAAAGTTACACTGTCGAACAGTCATGTAATCTCCATGCTAGGTAACGTGACAGATGAAAGAAGCATGATACGATTATTAAAGTACCACAATGAAGGTGTAAGGCAGCTGATGTCCTATCTTTTGAAGGTGCTCTTTTAAAAATATTTACCAAACAGAAGAAACTATGTGTTTCATGATTTCCTGCAAGATAGATCTTCTATTATAGCTACAATAAAGCAAATTACCTTCCGGTATGAATGGAAACAATAAAAAAGCTTGCAAACAGATGATACCACAGAGTGTTTATATTGCTGCAAGGGACAGTTCTAGAAATTAATTTTACTTTTAGACATTTAGAGCATTCATATTTACTATTGTGTTCCCCTCCCTTGCCTTTTTTTTACCCTTTCAATTTTCAGATCCCTGATGGTCCAATCTATTTGAACGTCCTCCATTAGCTTCGTAATCACTATATCTCCAAAGACGGTAACTGGTTTGTTGTCCTCTGGCCAATACTGATGGCATCTGGTCTGTATTCAGAGAAAATCACCAGTCGTAAGAACCATTGTTATATTGATCTATATATCACAGTTATTGCTACGAAGTTAAAACTGCCTTATAGATGTCCAAATTATTGATAACTCGCAGTATTAGCTGAAATTGTCACACATATATTAAGACAACTGTAAAATAACATCTTGTGAAAAGATTTTCCGATAACTTACCCGCCCTTTTTCAAAACACTGCGTTAGCATTACTAATGTTTTCGCTCTGGTTTCCCACACCATTCTCCAAAAATCCCCAACAGTTCCTGGTAATGGACCTTGAGTGGCAATAAATTCGTTTGGACATAAGTAGCCCTAAAAGGATATAATTGCAACATTAAATCAACATTTACATATACAGTGTTTTTTTGTTTTTGAGCAACAGGTAAAAATATACTAGTTATAAAATATATAATAGAATGTGGAATTCACCCACAATCTCACTATCCAGAATGAAGTACCATTAATATTTTGGTGATTTCTTTCAGTATTAAAATATGTACATTCCTCCATTGAAATAATATTTATGAGTTTCTACTGTGTGCCAGGCACTGTCCTAGGGATTGGGGATTCATCACTGACAAAAGACACTAAAATTCCCACTTATTTATTTTATATTCTTTATATTTATATAAATGAATATATTGATATTTATATTTTTTATTTATTATATAATAGGAGAGATAGACATTAAGTCCATTAAGTCTGTTAAATAAGCAAGTTACATAGAACTTTTAAAAGTGGTAAGTGCTATGAGAGAGGGCTTTAGAAAATAGGATGTTCAGAAAAGAGTCACTGGTGATATCTTAGGAAAGACTTGAAGAAGTAAGGGAGTAAGCTCTGCAGGATTTGTGGGCAAGTGTTCCTGGTAGAAAGTCAAGTGTAACAACATTAAAGGAAAAATGTGTCTAGAATCTTCTATGAACACCAAATGGCTAGAGTGGAGTAAACGAGGAGGGGACAGTTATAGAAGATGACATAAGAATGAACAGAGGAGGGAGGGTAAGGGTGCTTTAGGTCCTAAGAGGTAATTGCAAGATTTTGGTTTTTACTTGGGATGATCTAGAAACCTGTTGAAAGGTTTTGAACATATAGAGTGTATGGTTTAACAGTTTTGCTCTGATTTCTATAAGACCAGCCTTTTAACCAGGGTTAAAAGGTGCAAGGAGGAGAACAGCTAGAAGATTTTTGCAATGATCCAACCAAGGGGGTAGTTTGGGTGATAACAGGGGGATGGTGAGAAGTGACAGGATCTGGATATATTTTGAAGACAGAGTCAATAGAATTTGTTGATGCATTGGATATTGGGTATAAGAATCAGTAAAAATTTCAAAGGAAGATTGGGAAGACTTTGGGATATGCAGGTTTGAAGGGAAAATTAGGAATTCATTATGGCCCTATTAAACTTGAAATCCAAGTGGGAATATCGTGAAGGCAATTGGGTATATGAGTTTGGAATTCAGGAACAAATCCAAACTGGAAACATAAATTTGAAAGTAATCATCACACAGATCTCAGTTAAAACACAAGAATGGATGAAATTATCAAGGAAATTAATTTGGAAAGAATCAGTAAATTCAAGGATTGGGCTCTAGATAATTCAAGTGTTTGGTCGTGGAGGAGAAAACAGAAAACCAATGGCACTGAGATGAAAGAGTCAAAGCTGTAGATGGAAAACCGAGAGAATGATGTCCTGGAGGCAAAATGAAGAAAGTGTTTCAAGGATGAAGACAATTAACAGGAATCAATTTATAAAATGTTTCTCCTGGTCATCTCCCTTTCTCAGGGACTAAATGTCCTTTGGTACTATAATATTCATCAATGTGGGAACAATTCTGATATTTCTGATGCTATTACAGCTCATTTGCATCATGGCCTTTAATCTTTAATTTTTTTTTTAATTTAAAGATTTTATTTATTTATTTGACAGAGAGAGACACAGCGAGAGAGGGAACACAAGCAGGGGGAGTGGGAAAGGGAGAAGCAGGCTTCCGGCCAAGCAGGGAGGCCAATGCAGGGCTCGATCCCAGGACCCTGGGGCCATGACCTGAGCCGAAAGCAGAAGCTTAATGACTGAGCCATCCAGGCACCCCTAATCTTTAATTTTTAATTATGGTAAAAATCTCTCAGGTTAAAGTAATTTCAGGCATCTCAAGTAGAGATAATTATGAGGGTTTGGTGTCTTTCTCTTGTCTCATTTACATAATGTTTTTATTGTTAATTCTCTTGAAAACCTTTCTAAACTCATTTGTAAAGTTAGTGGCTGTTTACAAGGATGCAGTATCTCTTTCTCTCCCTACCTCTCTCCCACAGTCCATCCATCATCAAAATGTTCCAAGCTCCCTGTGAGTACTAGCTACGGGAGCACAATTCACAAGGACAGCCAAAGGCAGAGAGATAAAGATGTATTAATCTAGTTGCAGACCCTGGCCTGGAGTTTCCCAATCTTAAAGGGGTACATCTCACAGATGTACTTAAAGTATATCACTTTTCCCTTTTCCTTTCCCCAGACTTGAGTTCTTTAGCTTTTCCATCTGAAGACTAGTTATTTTGTTTTCTTCCCTACCTCCCATTATAGTTGTCCTCCCTTCTTCCTCTAGCACCCTGAGATGTTCCATTTGTAGATGGCCTCTCTCTTTTGCTCCTGGAACAAGTGTTCATGAACTTTCAGATGGAGGTGCCATGGAACAAAACTGGGAAGGCAGAGGGAATTGATGCATCAGACTTTTCTTTCTGAGAAGCCTTCACTCTTCTGAGGGAAGACTGCCTGAATTTGGGGATGGCGAAGTGAGGGCCACTATGGTATCATGGCTTTCCTATTCCCATCTGTTCCTGGCATTCCAATCCAAGGAGATTTACCCAAGAGCTAAGAGCAACACTATACTTCCATTCCAAATCTGAAATCTGCCTTAACGTAGAGTGCTTTCCATCTGGGCCTGCTTAGCATGCAGCTCAGTAATGATTATGCATATCATTACATACGGGTCATAGTGACTCTGTTGTAAGATTTATTGTATTACAACATCACTTGATTATAGCAGGCTATATATATTCAGAATTCTTAGTTTATTGCTCATCCGGCATTATCATCTTCTTATGGCTGTTTCCTGACAACCTATAATATTTAGAGGGAGCACTGGGTATTCATGAATATTCCTTTGTTTATGTAACTCTATGTGGTTTAGTTACACCTACTAAAACTGTCAGTTTCCTTTATAATCATATTCATACCCTATACCCTGACTGAACATTAGAGAATGTGAGTTGTTCTTTTGTACCTACTTATTAGTGAATAAAAATGGTACAAATCAATAGATCACTTATACAACCATTTGCCCTTGCCCTGTTCTATAGTATCACAAAACATATGATCATTAGCACATTGATTAAATTTAAATGCATATATGCATCATTCTGTAAATCAAAGTAAAACTTCAACATGCTACAGAGTTTAGGCTGCAATGAAAATTAGTAAGCACAAGATTTCACCAAAATCGCTAGAGAAGAATTACGTTTTCAAGGGAATCAATCATTTGATAAGTGACTAAAACATGTCACCACAATAGAAAATGTGTGTGGTTTTTCAAAATGGACTTAAATTTCTTGCATAAAAATAGGCTGGAATTCAAAGGATGCTTTAACTTCTCCAAACCCTCCCTCATTTCCCCTATTAAGAAATCTTAAATTCTCCCTTGACGTATCCCTTTCACAGTAAGACCCACTATATGATTGCAATTTTGGAGTCATTATCAACCAATATAGAATTTAGAAAGAAATGTTCCCTCTTAACAGGGGTCTCAAGGAAATGGGACACAGAACAAGTTACATTAATGGGGAAAGGATGGAGCATCACAGAAGCAGAGTCCCAGTGGAACCAAAGGGCAGGCCTGGGAGTGATGACCTACGAATAAGAAAAGAATATAAGGCTGTGGACACTAGAGGAAACCCTCAAGTGTCTATAGGGTCACCATGATAAGGATGGCTAACTTTGCTATATGTTAGAATTGAAGCCAGTGGGTGAAAATATAAGGGAGCACATCTTGTTTTTAAGAAAACAATTGTATATTGGAGTTATTCAGAGATAGAATCATCTGCCTTAGGAGGAAGTAGGTGAAACAATGCCAAGAGAGGCTAACATCTAATTATCAGGATTTTTTCAGAAACAGTTTCGAGGTGAATGGTTGAATTTTTTTTTTTATTTTATTTTATTTTATTTATTTATTTGAGAGAGAGAATGAGATAGAGAGCATGAGAGGGGGGAGGGTCAGAGAGAGAGGCAGACTCCCTGCTGAGCAGGGAGCCTGACGTGGGACTTGATCCCGGGACTCCAGGATCATGACCTGAGCCAAAGGCAGTCGCTTAACCAACTGAGCCACCCAGGCGCCCTGAATGGTTGAATTTAATGACTGCAAGGGCAAGGGCAATTCCATGTGTCAACCTCAGTGCAGATCGTGGATGCATTTCAAGTTTCTATGTACCTGTGATAGTGATGAGCATTGAGAGGGTAAGAGAGCCATATGGAAGGAGAGGGAGAGAGAGAAATCCCTAAAACACTTTGGTTTCATTCGATTTTTAATCTAATGCAACAAGCATTTATTATCTAAAATGTGCCAGTACATTAGGCATGTCACAATTCATCCCGCATTGGTTCATTTACAGTTTTTGAGCAGCTACAATGGAGTGCACATTCTACAGGTAACTGAGGATCAAAGAAGAACATGACATCATAGTCTCCTTCAAGGACTGAAAATCTAGATGGCAGGAAGAGAATAAAATTTTTATATTGTATGGACATAACTATTTGTCTTTTTCTTTGTAAGAGAGACTGACAGACATTGTCCTTGTGTACAAAGAATGTATATAGTGGAAAGGCCTGGGGATATGAAGCTTGAAGTTATATATCTTTCATTTATTAGTGAAATGATTGTTGGTAAATTGTAATCTCTATTAGGAGCCCCCATTTCCCCATCTATAAAATGGAGGTACCTAGTGTTGTTGTAAGGAATTGGCACATAAAATCCATAGAGTTTATAACAAATTTCTGATTTAAAATATTTGGAAGAGTAATATAATTGAAGTATTTATGTTTATAAGAATATAAAACATAAAAATATAGCAACTTACAGAAACATAGCTGGCATTAATATAATCCGATCCTGGAATACTAGCATCAGCTACCAGCTTCACTCTATTATTATTATCTAGAGGAAAATATGAGACAGTAATGCTAATTCATTATTTAAATTGCTACTGCTTGATTTTACTATAAAAGTAATAAAAAGAAATTCATGATGTAATATCGAACATTACAGATGGTCGTAAAATTAAAGTAGAAGTTCCCTCTTATCCCATATTTCCACTACCCAGAGACAATGACTATTAATATGTTCTTGTATATATTTCTAGAATCTTCTATACAATTTCATAAAAATTAACCACAAATGGAGTGATATACATTCTTTTCTGCAATATTTTTCATTTACCTGTATCTTTCCATATATAATAATAACAAAAATGTCTAGTTCATTATTTTAAACAGCCATATAGTATTTCGTTGTTTGAATAAAACATACTAATTTAACTCTTATGTTGATTTCAATTCACCTCATTTTGTTATTGTGAAATGATAAATAAATATAACTAAACTTTTTGCATATATGTTGTAGTGTATTTGTAGAATACATTACCAGCAGTAAAATTCCCAAATCCTGTCATGCATTTCAAATTTTGAAAGATACTGCCAAATTGTTCTCTAATTATATCAATTCATACTCTGAACAAAAGTGTTTTAAAGTGTTTGAACAATTCTGTTTCCTCTTACTTTCACAACCACAAGCTATTGTTAAACATTTTAGTTCATGATATTTCGATAGATACAAATTGATGTCTCATAATATTTATTTTTATTTCCTTAAATATGAAAGCAAATCAACTGAGCTTCTTTGCTTGTGTATTGGCCTTTTCATTTATTTTTTATTTTTTATTTTTGTAGTTTTTAATTTTATTATATGATGTTAGTCACCATACAATACATCATTAGTTTTTGATGTAGTGATCCACGATCCATTGTTTTTGTATAACACCCAGTGCTCCATGCAGTACGTGCCCTCCTTAATACCCATCACCGGGCTAACCAATCCCCCCTCTCCCCTCCCCTCTAGAACCCTGTTTGTTTCTCAGGTCCATAGTCTCTCATAGTTCATCTCTCCCTCCAATTCCCTCCCCATTTTTCCCTTCCTTCTCCTAATGTCCTCCATGTTATTCCTTATGTTCCACAAATAAGTGAAACCATATGATAATTGACTTTCTCTGCTTGACTTATTTCGCTTAGCATAATCTCCTCCTGTCCCATCCATGTTGATGTAAAAGTTGGGTATTCATCTTTTCTGATGGCTGAGTAATATTCCATTGTATATATGGACCACATCTTCTTTATCCATTTGTCTGTTGAAGGGCATCTCGGCTCTTTCCACAGTTTGGCTATTGCGGACATTGCTGCTATGAACATTGGGGTGCATATGGCCCTTCTTTTCACTACATCTATGTCTTTGGGGTAAATACCCAGTAGTGCAATTGCTGGGTCATAGGGTAGCTCTATTTTTAAATTTTTGAGGCACCTCCACACTGTTTTCCAAAGTGGCTGTACCAACTTGCATTCCCACCAACAGTGTAAGAGGGTTCCCCTTTCTCCACAACCTCTCCAACATTTGTTGTTTCTTTCCCTGTCCCTTTTGGCCATTCTAACTGGTGTAAGGTGGTATCTCAGTGTGGTTTTGATTTGGATTTCCCTGATGGCTAATGATGATGAACATTTTTTCATGTGTCTGTTAGCCATTTGTATGTCTTCTTCAGAGAAGTGTCTGTTCATCTCTTCTGCCCACTTTTTGACTTGATTATTTGTTTTTTGGGTGTTGAGTTTGAGAAGTTCTTTATAGATTTTGGATACCAGCCCTTTATCTGTAGTGTCATTTGCAAATATCTTCTCCCATTCTGTGGGTTGCCTCTTTGTTTTGTTGACTGTTTCCTTTGCTGTGCAGAAGCTTTTTATCTTGATGAAGTCCCAAAAGTTCATTTTTGCTTTTGTTTCACTAGCTTTTGGAGATGTATCTTGAAAGAAGTTGCTGTGGCCAATGTCAAAGAGGTTACTGCCTATGTTCTCCTCTAGGATTTTGATGGATTCCTGTCTCACATTGAGGTCTTTCATCCACTTTGAGTTTATCTTTCTGAGTGGTGTTAGAGAATAGTCAAGTTTTCATTCTTCTCCATGTGGCTGTCCAATTTTCCCAGCACCATTTATTGAAGAGACTGTCTTTTTTCCATTGCATGTTTTTTCCTGCTTTGTCAAAGATTATTTGACCAGAGAGTTGAGGGTCCATATCTGGGTTCTCTATTCTGTTCCATTGGTCTGTATGTCTGTTTTTGTGCCAGTACCATGCTGTCTTGGTGATCACTGATTTGTAATATAGCTTGAAATCGGGCAACATGATGTCCCCAGCTTTGTTTTTCCTTTTCAACATCTCCTTGGTGATTCAGGGTCTTTTCTGATTCCATACAAATTTTAGGATTGTTTGTTCCAGCACTTTGAAAAATGTCACTGGAATTTTGATCGGGATGGCATTGAAGGTATAGATTGCTCTGGGTAGCATAGATATTTTAACAATGTTTATTCCTCCACTGGAAGAAGATGGAATATTTTTCCATCTTTTTGTGTCTTCTTCAATTTCTTTCATGAGTGTTTTGTAGTTCCTAGAGTATAGATCCTTTACCTCTTTGGTTAGGTTTATTCCGAGGTATCTTATGGTTTTTGGTGCTATTGTAAATGGAATCGTTTCTTTAATTTCTCTTTCTACAGTTGCGTTGTTAGTGTATAAGAAAGCAACTGATTTCTGTGCATTGATTTTGTATCCTGCCACATTACTGAATTGCTGGATGAGTTCTAGTAATTTGGGGGTGGAGTCTTTTGGGTTTTCCACATGAAGTATCATGTCATCTGCGAAAAGAGAGAGTTTGACTTCTTCTTTGCCAATGTGAATACCTTTTATTTCTTTTTGTTGTCTGATTGCTGTTGCTAGGACTTCTAGTACTATGTTGAACAACAGTGGTGAGAGTGGGCACCCTTGACGTGTTCCTGATCTTAAGGGAAATTCTCTCAGCTTTTCCCCATTGAGGATGATATTTGCTGTGGGTATTTCATAGATGGGTTTTATGAGCTTGAGGAATGTTCCCTCTATCCCTATACTCTGGAGAGTTTTAATCAGGAAAGGATGTTGTATTTTGTCAAATGCTTTTTCTGCATCAATTGAGAGGACCATATGGGTCTTCTCCCTCTTCTTATTAATGTGCTCTATCACATTGATTGATTTGCGAATGTTGAACCACCCTTGCATCCCGGGGATAAATCCCACTTGGTCGTGGTGGATGATACTTTTAATGTATTTTTGGATCCTATTAGCTAGGATTTTGTTGAGGATTTTGGAATCCATATTCATCAGGGATATCGGTCTGAAATTCTCCTTTTTGATGGGGTCTTTGCCTGGTTTGGGGATTAAGGTAATGCTGGCCTCATAGAATGAGTTTGGAAGTTTTCCTTCTGTTTCTATTTTTTGAAACAGCTTCAGTAGAATAGGTATTATTTCTTCTTTGAATGTTTGGTAGAATTCCCCAGGGAATCCATCAGGCCCTGGACTCTTGTTTTTTGGGAGGTTTTTGATCACTGCTTCAATCTCGTTACTAGTTATTGGCCTACGGAGGTTGTCAATTTCTTCCTGTTTCAGTCTTGGCAGCTTATGGGTTTCCAGGAAGGCCTCCATTTCATCCAGATTGTTCAGTTTATTGGCATATAGTTGTTGATAATAATTTCTAATAATTGTTTCTATTTCCTTGGTGTTAGTCGTGATCTCTCCCCTTTCATTCATAATTTTATTAATTTGGGTCCTTTCTCTCTTCTTTTGGATAAGTCTGGCCAGTGGTTTATCAATCTTATTAATTCTTTCAAAGAACCAACTTCTAGTTTTGTTGATCTGATCTACTGTGTTTCTGGTTTCTAATTCATTGATTTCTGCTCTAATTTTAATTCTTTCTCTTCTAATGCGTGGTTTAGGCGTCGTTTGTTGCTTTTTCTCTAGTTCTTTAAGGTGTAGAGTTAGTTGGTGAATTCGGGATTTTTCTATTTTTTTGAGTGAGGCTTGGATGGCTATGTATTTTCCCCTTAGGACCGCCTTTGCAGTATCCCATAGGTTTTGGACTGATGTGTTTTCGTTCTCATTGATTTCCATGAATTGTTTAAGTTCTTCTTTGATTTCTTGGTTGACCCAAACATTCTTGAGCAGAGTGGTCTTTAGCTTCCAAGTGTTTGAATTTCTGCCAAATTTTTTCTTGTGATTGAGTTCCAGTTTTAGAGCATTGTGGTCTGAGAATATGCAGGGAATAATCTCAATCTTTTGGTACCGGTTGCGACCTGCTTTGTGACCCAGTATATGGTCTATTCTGGAGAAAGTTCCATGTGCGCTCAAGAAGAATGAGTATTCTGTTGTTTTAGGGTGGAATGTTCTGTAAATATCTACGAGGTCCATCTGGTCCAATGTATCATTCAAAGCTCTTGTTTCCTTGTTGATTTTCTGCTTAGATGATCTGTCCATTGCTGAGAGTGGAGTATTGAGGTCTCCTACAATTAACGTATTGTTATCAATATGACTCTTTATTTTGGTTAACAGTTGGCTTATGTAGATGGCTGCTCCCATGTTGGGGGCATAGATATTTACAATTGTTAGATCTTCTTGTTGGATAGACCCTTTAAGAATGATATAGTGTCCTTCTGTGTCTCTTATTACAGACTTTAGTTTAAAATCTAATTTGTCTGATATAAGAATTGCTACCCCAGCTTTCTTTTGAGGTCCGCTGGCATGGAATATAGATCTCTATCCCTTCACTTTCAGTCTGGATGTATCTTTAGGTTCAAAATGAGTCTCTTGTAGACAGCATATGGATGGATCCTGTCTTTTTATCCAATCTGCAACCCTGTGCCGTTTTATGGGAGCGTTTAGGCCATTCACGTTGAAAGAGATTATTGAAAGATATGAATTAATTGTCATCATGTTGCCTGTGAAGACGTTGTTTTTATAGATTGTCCCTGTAAATTTCTGTTGTAGATCACTCTTGGGGTCTTTCTCCTTTTATAGAACCCCCCTTAATATTTCTTACAGGGCCGGCTTAGTGGTCACATATTCTTTCAACTTCTGCGGGCCGTGGAAGCTCTGCATCTCTCCATCCATTCTAAATGAAAGCCTTGCCGGATAAAGTATTCTTGGCTGCATGTTCTTCTCATTTAGTACTCTGAATATGTCTTGCCAGGCCTTTCAGGCTTGCCAGGTCTCTGTGGATAGGTCTGACGTTATTCTGATGTTCCTCCCTCTGTAGGTAAGGAATCTCTTCCCCCTAACTGCCCTTAAGATGGTTTCCTTGGTTCTAAGATTTGCAAGTTTTACTATTACATGCTGGGGTGTTGGCCTGTTTTCCTTGATCTTGGGAGGGGTCCCCTCTGCCTCTAGGACGTGAATGTTGGTTTCATTCCCCAGATTAGGGAAGTTCTCAGCTATGATTTGCTCAAATACCTCTTCTAGCCCTCTCCTCTCTCCACTCCCTCTGGGATTCCAATGATTCTGACATTGGAACGCCTAATGGTGTCACTTATTTCTCTGATTCTATTTGCATGGATTCTGAGTTGTTTTTCCCTGGCCTCCTCTTTTCCCTTTTTATCTATTATACTGTCTTCCAGATCGCTTATTCTCTCTTCTGTCTCAGTTACCCTAGCTGTTAGATTATCTAGATTGGATTGGATCTCATTGATAGCAGTTTTAAGTTCTGCCAATTCACCTTTCATTTCTGCCCTTAGAGACTCTATGTTGCCATTAATTGATTTCTCCATTCTAGCCATTGTCTTCACAATTGCTAGCCTGAATTCCATCTCTGACATCTTGGTTATGTCTGCATCCATTTGTAAATCTGCAGCATAAGTCATAATCTCTGAGTCTTTTCTGTTTGGGGGGCTCCTCCTCCTAGTCATTCTGTTGATGGGTGTTTGAGGGAATCTATAGAGTCCAAATTACTGACCAGAACCCAAGCAAGATGCACCTGTTTTCTTGGGACCTTAGGGTTGCTGGCCTCTTGTTTTCCCAGCCTGTCTTCTGGGGGAGGGGCCTGCCGCGCTGTTACTCAGGCAACCCTGTTTGGGCAGAGTTGCCCTGCGCCCCTGTGGCGGGGGATGGGCTCAGTGGGAATCAGTCTTTGGGGCTTTTGTTCTCTGGCGCCTTTCCCTGGCGGCTTTCCACATCTCTTCTGCGAGTCAGAGCAGAAGAGACCGTTTCCAGCCCTCTGCCTCAGAGCAGAGAGACCTCAGTCTGTTCTTCAGTGAGCTCTCCAGGCCACCCTGTCTCCGTTTCTGTCCGTGCTGCTATAAACTGCAGCGTCCTGGGTTGTGCGCTCCTCCGCAGCGCTCCCAGTCCTGCCTCCAGGTCGGGGCACGTCTCTCCTTTGTGCTTCTAAAACCGCCAGCCACTCCCAATTCATGTGTGCGCGACGCCACCGCTTGGGGTTTCCGCCCCCGGGGGTTGCAGTTCACTGGCACGACCCCGGCGCACCGGGTTTCCGCCTCAGAGGCTGCAGTTCGTGTGTGCACGACTGTCGCTCTGTTTTCTGTCCGGGGGGTGGGTGGGGGTGGGGAGGGGGGCGCTGCAGTCCGCATGCACGCGACCCTGCTGGTCTGGTTTTCCACCCCTGGGGCTGCCCTAAAGTTCTTTCCCAATGCTACGGGTCTGTGAGTCTGTGCCCCGTCCGCAGAGCCCGAGGCTGTCACTCACCAGCGGTGTAGGATCCCCAAGTCCAGGCACCCTCCCGCTGCCGTTTATCCTCCGATATCTGCCGGCAGGATCACGGCTCTCCGCTTCGTACCTCAAAACCAACTGCCTGCGATATTCTGTTCGTAGAGATCCAGATCTTCTTACATCTCAGGCAGGTTTCGTGGGTGCTCAGAGTGGTCTGGTAGATATCCAGCTCAATTCCGGGGACCAGTTGAAATAGGGTCCCCTACTCCTCCGCCATCTTTCCCCTCCTCCCTGGCCTTTTTAAATAACTTTTTCATCAGGGTGCCTGGGTGGCTCAGTCAGTTAAGCGTCTGCTTTCAGCTCAGGTCATGATCCCAGGGTCCTGGGATCGAGCCCCACATCGGGCTCCCTGCTCAGTGGGGAGCCTGCTTCTCCCTCTCCCACCCCCTTGCCCTTGTTCCCTCTCTCGCTGTGTCTTTCTCTGTCAAATAAATAAAATCTTTAAAATAAATAAATAAATAAATAAATAACTTTTTCATTAACGGCCACTTCGTATTATACTATTTTTCTATTTTTAAAAAATATTTTATACAAAAAATATATCATGTTACATATTCAATACATACTTACATGTATTGAAATTTTCTTGTCATTTTTTGACCCTATCCATCAATGTAGCTAGCTATCCTGCCATACATAAAATGTACATTTTTTTAATAATCAAAATTCGAAGTATTTTTCTTCATGGCATCATGATGGTTTCTTGTGTCATTCACACAAAGGTGTCTGTCACACCAATATTTTCATTTTTACAAATCTTCCATTCATATTTTCTTCTAGAACTTTTAATGGGTTTTCTGCTTTTGTTTCAACTATTTCAATCTTTGATCCATTGGGATTTATTATTTTTTATGGAACTAGGTAAAATCTATATTTTATTGTTTGTTTCTTTGTTGTCTTTTGGAACAACGAAGTCCCAGTTTGTTAACATTTCAAAATGTTCAAATAATAATATTCAAAATAGCACTCTTATTATACACTAGATTTCTCTGTGCATTTCTAGGCCTATTTCTGGACTATTTATTCATTTCCATTAATGTATCTGCCCACTCTTTCTTTAATACCAAACTTTTAATTATTATTCTTTTTTTCTTTTAAAATTTTATTTATTTATTTGACAGAGAGAGAGAAAGCGAGGGAGGGAATACAAGCAGGGGGAGTGGGAGAGGGAGAAGCAGGCTTCCCGCTGAGAAGGGAGCCAGATGTGGGGCTGGACCCCAGGACCCCAGGATCATGACCTGAGCCGAAGGCACATGCTTAATGACTGAGCTACTCAGGTGCCCCTAATTATTATTCTTTAGACTATTTTAAGATCTGGTAAAACTAGATGCCCCTAACCATTATTTTTCTTCAAAAAAGGGGTTCAAATTATTTTTTTCCTGAGGATTTTTACCCAGTTGGTATTATGATGGGTATTTCAATTGGAATGTCCAGTGCTAATTTTAGCTAGGCATGGAAATGATATAAAATACCTATTACTACATAATTATTTTGAAGTTTTTTTTTTTTAAAATCTCATTGGGAAGGCACTCTGTAGTGGAGGAAAATGGGTAAATGGGTTTGGGTTTGAATTCCAGATGATCTATTTACCATATGAATGGCCTTAGGTGAATTCCTTAACTTCCCTGCTCCTTCATTACCTCACCTATAATATATAGTTATAATATTTATTTTGTAGAATCCTCTTGAGGAAAACTTACATGAAAGCTTATGGAACTTATAAAGCTGAACAGGACTTGATTCTAGAGGAGAGGTGGGTGGGGAATGGGTTAGCCTGGTGATGGGTATTAAAGAGGGCATGTATTGAATGGAGCACTGGGTGTTATACGCAAACAATGAATCATGGAACACTACATCAAAAACTAATGATGTAATGGATGGTGATTAACATAACATAACAAAATTAAAAAACAACAACAACTTAAGCACATGTTACCTGTTAAATGACTTTGCTGTATTGTTAGTGATTCAAATGACCAGCCTGATATGTTTAGAGATGGGGAATGTTTAAGCAAATTTATGCAAATGACTTATGTCCCAAAGTCTTGAATTCGGTATGATCTAACTACTTTAATGACATTGTGGCTAGTCCTGTAATTTAGGAAGGGAAGCCATTAAGCTTCTGTTCATGCAATATGCCCGCTTATAATTATCTGAGTCAACAGCAAGCTAAAACTTTTCTTCGTGGTGTTGGAACATTTCTGAAGGTCATAGTGTCCTGTCAAAGGGAGATTTGGAAATCTCTTCTGCAAGCATTTGCTGCTAATTCTAGTATCTTAAAGCCCTGTAAGCTAATATCTTCTAAAATGCACTGTGATATTTGAAATCCTACTTCCTACATTACTCAGGGGAAACAATGCACTTCACTAAGCTGTCTCAAGCTAAAATTCAGAGTCTATTAAAATGAATTCATTCTCTACGGGAGAAAAAAACGTTTCTTCAGCTTAACGGCTTCTCTGCAAGCACAGTGGGAGAATATATTTAGTTTAAACATCTCATTTGCTTGTACTGTGTGTGTGTGTGGCTGGGGTGCACTTGCCCACAGAGGTGGCTGTGAGTTTACAGCTTGCCTTCTCACTCAGGTTAGGGAAGTGGGCTTGCTATGTCCAGACTATAGACCCTAAGGGCCTGTTATTAAATGTATTCACCCATTGATTACTAACAATCATAAGAATGAACACTGAGAGCTTTCCATGTTCCAGTACTGGGCAGAGTGATTTACATAATTATTTCATCTAATCCTCACAATAACCTTATGAGGTGGGCACCACTGAATAATATGTCCAGTCACTAAGGCAGTGAATACGTACACAGGATTGTAGCCCAGGAAGTTTAATCAGCGCCCACACATTCCTAGCATTTTTACTATACAGCCGGCAGTACATTAGTTAAATTAATAAATTATTCTAATCACATTCTTGAAAAATAGAGAAATCTACCTAACTAAATTATTTCTTATAGGACCCCCAACTCTCTAAGAGTATAGTTAAGAAAAAGGTTTCCCTACAAATCCATTAAAGGATATTGAACATAGATGTAATATATTATTTGAAAAATTTCCATAAGTTTTCTGTACTGAAATCAAGAAGAAAACAGAAAACAATTGGACATTATCCATTTGACTCTAGCAAAGGTGAAAAATGCATGAATGCCAATTATAATATCCCAAACATCCTTGATTACAACATAGTTCCATTTTTGTCTTAGCCTCAGATTTGAAGAAACTGGGCAATCAGACTTTTCAGCTCTTCTTGTTGTTTTAAGGTTATTTATTTTCATTGACCACTCTTATTCTCTTCCTATCCTATAAGTAATAAGCTATGTGGTCTGACTTTTCTTATAGCCATGATGTGAACCCAGATAATAATGCACTGGGATCTTAATTAAAAAAAGACTGAAATTTCACATTTAAAAAATATCTTGCTGGGGCGCCTGGGTGGCTCAGTCAGTTGGGTGTCTGACTCTTGATTTTGGCTCAGGTCATGGTTACAGGGTCGTGAGATTGAGCCCCGTGTCGTCAGGCTCTGCACTCAGCAGGGAGTCTGCTGGAGATTCTCTCCCTTCCTCTCTCCCTGCCCCTCTTCCTGCTTGCTCTCTCTCTCTCTTTAAATCTTAAAAAGAATATCTTACTAATGTCTCAAATTTTTATGTATTTTAAATTAGATACTCTTTGGTCTTTGGAAATAAGTTAGCCATATTTGGTTTGCTTATCTTATATATACTGATATATTATAAATTATTTCAGCCAAATATATGATTGTAAATAAACATTAAATATTCCATAGTAACGGTCTTTTTTTTAAAAGATTATTTATTTATTTTTGAGAGAGAGAGATACAGAGACAGAGAGAGAGAGTACGAGTTCAAGAGTGGGGGAGGGGCAGAGAGAGAAGCAGACTTCCCAATGAGCAAGAAGCCTGATACAGAGCAAGATCCCAGGACCCTGAGATCATGACCTGAGCTGAAGGCAGACGCTTAGCCGACTGAGCCACCCAGGTGCCCAGTAACTGTCTTTCAATCAGATAACAGTGTTTATTTTCACAGAAGAGCATTGAATAAGCATGAAGCAGACAGTACTGAAGAAATTTAGGTAGAGACAAATATAAAGACATGAGAATTTCCATATCTCTTAAACTTATGATACATCCAACCCAGGTTAACTCTCTGAAAAGGAAAACAAAAGGACCTATTGAGAAACTGCATGCCATAGAAACTTAGAGACTTAATACTAACATTCCTTACTTCTTACAATAGTGTCTGATTTGTCAACTTGCTCCTGAAGTCATTTACTTATGATTTGCTTTGTTCCAGAAGGGATTTTGGGTGATAAAAGCTATTTGCATTTTCATCCTATCTTAATTCTTGGGAATTAGCAGATTCACTACATTACTACTTCCTATATCATATTTCCCTAAATTTGTTTACTTCATGTCTCAGTTATCCTTGAGTTCTAGAATATCAGAATTTGGCCCATGTCCTCCTATCCACATCCTTTATGATTTTACACTCTGCAATTTTATCCTTCTTCAAATCTGTGTCTTTCTAGGTAGAAGAGTTCAATTCTTAAGTAAGGATTTTCCCAATATAGTTTGAAAACGCATAGAACATAGAAAAATGTATATTTATTAAAAATACTTTAAAATTAGGAGTATTTTAAAATTCTAGATTTTGAAACAATATTAATAATATTTCAGAATATCACAAATAGCACTTTCTTATCTCATAATATAAAGTGTATGGAATCAGAATATAGAGAGGAGGCACATCTGTTCAAAAAATGTAATATCAAATATATAGCTATTATGAACAGAAGAATGTTCTATTTTTCCTTTCACATCACTGCTAATTCTTTTTTTTTTTTAAGATTTTATTTATTTATTTGACAGAGAGATAGAGAGCACAAGTAGGCAGAGGGAGAGGGAGAAGCAGGCTGTCCACTGAGCAGGGAGCCGGACTTGGGGCTCGATCCCAGGACCCCAGGATCATGACCTGAGCCGAAGGCAGCTGCTTAACTGACTGAGCCACCCAGGCACCCCAATCACTGCTAATTCTTAAAGCGGTAATAGTTTCTTTTCTTATTGATTGAAAAATGAAGTTTTGTTTACTATGATGAGGCACCACCCTGCCTCCTTTGTAAAACCACCCTGGTAAGCACACATTTACTTTGATCTTCAATGAATATTTTGCAATGCATCTCTTATATTCCATAAGAAAGCACAGCCCTGATTTTAAGGGAAATGAATGCACAGAGTTACATGTTTCTCTTTTCATTTGAGAACTAGATCTGTAGGAAGATGTTAGAGAGGTTCGTTACCTGGGTTAAATTACAAAGCTAAGAAACTATTAGGTCTACAGTTTCTTGCACCTGCATAAGTGAACCTTGTATGAACAAGCTGAAAATCATGTACATTAACTTTAATACATATTAACAAAGCAAAAGAGATACAATTTGAAAATAACTGCTAATAAAATGCATTATTGTAATTCAATTAATATTAATAGGTTTAAGAAATAAAAAGGCTAAGATGCATTTGGTGCTCATTTTAAAACATTTTGCAGGTAGAAACCAGGGGCAGTAAGGGCACATACATGGTTTTATGTTTGGAAAGCGGTTTTTTGCTCTGTTCCAAGGCAGATCGGCATCAGTTGAAGAAAGATCCTGAAGAAATTTTGGTAGTTCCTGTGGAATGAAGTCATTGCAGTTTAGATTTATTTCAGAGGTAAACAAGAAATTCTACTTAGGAAAAAACTATTCTTTATTCTAATCCCTTTTATTTTAAAATTGAAAACACCTCTCATAACTGCAGAAACAAGGTCAAATTAACAGCAATGAACTTATGTAAACGTTTACTGAAAATATCCTGAAAAAATTGGTCAGTTGGTCTCTTGCTTTCTCTGGGATAACTTCTTTGTACTTTTAGAAGCTCTAAGATGTGGCAACCATGTTACTAATAACCCTTTTCCATACTTTACTAATGGTTTCAACAGGAACACACTGAGTATTATTTAATATTTTAATGTCTACTTAGTAGGGGAAGGGAGTTCAGTGATTTATTTTTTGTTTTTTCTCCTCAGGCAGTGTGATTTCATGCCTATTAATTGGTACAACATTGGTCAGTTTAAGAAGATGCCAAAGGTCAATTCCTGTTCTCAGTAGGCATTGTTAAATCGATACTGGAATGCAAAGGTGTGATTAAGAATTATCAGACACAGATGAAGGGTCAAGGAGATCCATTATTGACATTTTGGTAAAAAATCATGATATGATCCATTCATCATTAAGAAAGTTGGTGCAAGAAAATGTGTTCATTATTTTGTTGAGCTGGTGATTTATATTTACAAAGTTTATAGTTTTTCATTTTAGAAATAAATCTCAACTTGCCAAATTCCTTAAAAAGTGTTAAAATTTTTGTTTTTACCATTTTTCAACATCATTATAAACTACTTCTTTTATTAGATAAGTCTTCCTTTCCCCCTTATTTTTCCTCAAAAAGAAAATCCAGACAGTCTTTTGCACGTGGATATGTGCAGTGTAAGCCTCTGAAATCTGATGTACCGGCATAAAAGGCTTAGAAAAAATTTGTTTAACCAAGTAGGGAATCCTAGAACCGTTTCCCTGTGTCAAGGTGTTGGGAGTATATGTCAGCATATTCATATAGATAAAGGAATAGAGGAGAAAACAGAGGTGAAATGGAAATCTCCTGAAAGGTGGTATTTTTTTTCTGTAATTATTTCATATAAAAGTTTCCAATTATAGATTTAAATGACTGTGGCCTTGATAATCAATATCCAATTACCAGGTTGACTGTTTGGATAGTAATGTCACACTTGCAACCTTTTTCTTACCAGGGAACACAGGGCCTCCCCCATCCTATTCAGTTCTTTCTCCTACTGTTTGTTCTTTTCAGTGGGATCATATGTGAGTGAGACTGTTTTGCATCCTTATGCTTTTGCATTCCTTCTCTCTCTCTCTGGGATACTCTTCCCCCTTTATTTACCCATTGGTCTTCTGCTTATCTAAAAGTTCATCTCAAACAGCACCTTTTTGTGCAGTCTTTTCTGACTGCTATCCAAATAAAGTCAATCCTCACTTCTTTCTGCATATCTGTCATGATACAGTGTATTTATGTATTTTCTGTGCATGTCTGCAGTTCTTATCATAGTATGAGCTTCTTTATGGTAGAAGTCATAGTCGTAACATATAGCTAATACTTGTGTCAGCCACTATTCTTAGTGTTACACACATTCAATTGTTTTAGTATTCACAACTCAGTGAGATAAATACTATTATTGGTAAATACTATTATTTTACAAATCAGGATATGGAGGAACAGAGAGTTTATGTGATTTATCCAAAGTCACTTAGCTATTAAGCACTGAATCGATATATATTAATATGCCAAATACAATGCCTACCATATAGTAGGAGCCTATAAATATTTAAGGTATAAGTGGTTATGATCTGAGTTTTAAAGTTCATCAAATATGCATTTATTAATTTAAATATAATTTTGCTTTAAAAATCTTAATACAGCATTAGGATAAAAAATAATTTAAAGAAGTTCCTTACATATATAGATATGTTTATATAATACATACATACAACCTATATATTTGTATCTAAAAAGTTCTTAAAACCATAATCTCCAAAGAAGTTGAACTAGAAATTTTCTCAATGTAATATACGTGAAAATGTTGTTGCTAATAAAACTTTTCTTAGCATTTACACAGCGAGAACTCGCAATTGTTCAGAAGCAAAAGTGTAATTTTACTAGAAGAGGAGCGAATATAATTACATTATGCATGACTGAGTAGATGAAAAGTTTTATGGTACCATCTATTTTGTTAAGTCCAGGCCAATATTACTTAAGAAGCATAACCAAAGAGCTGTAGGAAATACCATTAATCTTCTCACATTTTGTTATTATTTCCTGAGAGGCTGAAATATTATAATCCTGAATTATTCAAGCCAATTGCTTAATTCTTTGTTTCATAGGTTCACACACCAAAAATTTCATGAAAAAAAAAAAGAAGTAAAGTTTTTGGTGACATTTAGAAATCCATATTACTTATATAATACAAAATAATCACATAAGTTTGGAAAGATACACACAAGTTTTAAAAATGTTTAGAGATCTGATATATACCTTATGCATTAATATAATTTGAATTTTATAGATACACAAAATGTTGAAAACAATATAATTAATCTTAACTTTTAACTAGTGTTAAAGTGGAATGCTCTTAACTTAACATATTCTCCATAAGGTGATAGTGTATTTATTTCATAGTAACTTAAAAATAGGCCTCATAAAACACGGGTATTTTTACTTTTAGATAGTTCTAGAAATAATATTTTTGTAGTTTCTGGAAACATCACATTCTGTTCTCAGGTTCATCTATATCACTAACATAAACTAAACAGGCAAATATAAAATGGAATTATTTGGTCTCTAAATCTAAAATAATTATTTAAATATAAAACCACATATATGGTAAAGCCTAAATCTCACACACCAGCAAAAACCAATGAATACAACCTTCCAGACTTTCCAGACTCCCATGCACATCTGGATGAAAGAGCAGAGCAGAAATGAGGCCAGGCTTCCATTGCTGGGGAGGTCTGAAGAAGAGCACCCTTTCCTCACACAGTAGGTGAATAATTCTGTTCAGGTTGCACCAGAGGCCACCCCGTGTAACATTACTATCCAAACAATCAACCTGGTAATTGGGTATTGATTATCAAGGCCAGAGTCCTTCATGGCCTTGCATGCTTAAAATGGACATGAAATGTGACACATGAAACGACTGGAGGTCTGGCAATGTTGTGACAACTGCTAGTAACATACCGAAAATTCTTCTTGAAACTTTAGGTTGTTGTTTGTGCAAAGCTCTTCAACATGTTGCAGGAAGGACTTCTTGCTTACCGGCCTCCAAGCAAAGAGAGGTAGAAAATGGAATCATGTTAGACTGACACTGGCCATACAGTGAATAAGTCAAAGAACAACAGATACTTCAAAACCCGTAAACACACAGCCCTTTAAAGTCATTTTGCCATATTTACAAAATTAACTTCTCCCCTGTAAGTGTGCTTTCTTTGTAGTCCTGGCACAAAATCCTTTCCATTTTTAAGTGACTTTATATGAATGATATCACATTGTAAGGAAAAAAGTTTTTCAAGTAAATATAAGGGCATAAAGTTATCATTGAATCCTAAAGCACATAATACCTCTTTGTCATACAGAAAACATTTTATACATTACAAAGTTTTAGAAGATATAAAATATTGCAGTGACCTCATTCTCATAATGACATGGTTTTTAAACCCTAAGGAGTTTAAATATCCCCGTATTACTTCCCAAGCTAAAATACAGACATGCAGGCTTCACCCCAGAGAGAGAGAAAGCATTTCTCCAGTTACCATGCAATTAGTCATGCTTTTATGATTTATATCCAGCTTGGAGGTTTTTCTAGCAAACATACAAAAAAGGAACCACACATTAAGATTCATTGAATCAGTGAATCTAGCATTGACATTCAAAAAGAAGAAAAGATATTTAACAAACTTACTTGATGGATTTTCTATAACTAAGTAACCTGCAACAGAGATTGTGTTAAATGCATGATAAGCTGAGGGGATAGCTCTTTCTGAAAGAGTTCTAGATTAAAATCAGATAAATATAATAAATCAGTAATGTATGATGTGCTATGACTTTACCTGATAAGCAATCATTATTTTAAATTCTATTTCATCTTTCTAAATTATATTATTTGGACTCAATATGGCCAAATAATAACTTAGCTTCCCTCTCAAGCTAAGATACTCTTTTAATATTGTTAGGCCTTTGGGGTACTATGTTAAAAACAGGTCACTTTTTAATATATTGCATAGTATTTAGAGTCTAAGAGAGTTAATGTGGATTTAAAAAAATATTTTCTTTGTCCATAGAGAATGCTTAACCAGGGGGAGTGGATCTTTGAAAAATGACATCATATTGCCTAAGTTTTATTTCATGAGTGAGTTTTGATGAGTATATAACCATAAAAAATCACAATTCTTTCAGTTCCTTTAGACATTATCTCCTGTGACAGTTCATTGGTCAAGTTATTCATACTCTGAAAAAAACTGAAATAATTTTTAACAGCCAAATAGACTATGCAACACACAAATTCAAAGATGGGAACATCTTTAATAACACATTTGTCATGCACAATCAATTAGCACTGCAAAACCACAAAAGGCACAAAGTATAATGAAATAAAATCAATAAAATAAAATTTTTTCAAAGTTTTAAATTTTAAGTATTATCAAGGATGATTTTACTGCATTCTTGAAGTGAATGATGTTTATAAGAGGATGTGGTTTTTGAAGTAAAGGACAAATGAAAGAAAATAATTAGATTGAAAAATGTGTCGTAATGAATACTATGAAAATGGTTACAGAGGGGTGTGTTCAATGAAAAAAACAGGAGTCAAAAAGTTCATTTTATTACGATATAGAAATTGGTGAAAAATAGGGGGTGCAGGAGCAAGTACTACCAAGAAGAATGATAGAATTCTGGTTAATGCGATAGGTGTCCCCAAGGAGGAGGTATCTCCCAGCTTCTCAGGGTATAACATCATACAACATCCCATTATCAAACATGGAGTCACAATGATAAAACAGCAATGTTTGAGCAAAGTCTTGGTAGATGAACTTGTAAGCTTCCTACAATAACCTAGAATGATTCTGAGAAGGCAATAGGGAAATTTTTAACTAAATGGACATGGAGATGTTTGAATGGGCTATTGAATCAGAAGAATCCTTGATTTGGAGTTTGGGACAGGAAGATAGAGGATGTCTGAATTAGAGGCCCTGGAAATACTTCTGACATAGCAATAGATAAAGTGGGGACTGAGGCAACAGTCAATCCCTGTTGGAAATAATTACCCTTCAGCAAAGACCAGCAAGAAAAAATATAATCATGGCCTAGACCCATACCACCCAAATACACTTAATGACTGATGCCCAGTGCTCTTATGCCATCATGTTCCTCAGAAACAGGAAAGGCGAGGGGGTTAGGTTGGGCAAATCCTAATTAACTGAGCTTAAGATAGAAGTATGAATGAGATATTTGAATTGGCAAGATCAATTTCCCTGCTACCACACAGAAATGGAAATTCTTGACTTGCATGGATATCACTTTCATAACAACAGGGAATATTATTCAATTTGTGATTGGTGAAATTCACACGCACTGTATCTGATTTAATGACAGGCTTATGGTCCACCTATTTAAGAACAGTCAGACTGCCATCCTACAGTAGGAGAGTCTCTCTTTTCCCAGAGAATCCAGGATTATTTGAGGTGGTATTGGCAGAATATTTTTACTAGGCTATCTAGAATCTAAAGTAGGGCTAACTTCTGGGCAGCAATCCATAAGGAATTTGAGGAATCAGATTACATTCATCAAATCCTCAAAAGACATTAAACAGGGGCACCTGGGTGGCTCAGTCGTTAAGCGTCTGCCTTCGGCTCAGGTCATGATCCCAGGGTCCTGGGATCGAGCCCCGCATCGGGCTCCCTGCTCTGCGGGAAGCCTGCTTCTCCCTCTCCCACTCCCCCTGCTTGTGTTCCCTCTCTCACTGTGTCTCTCTCTGTCAAATAAATAAATAAAATCTTTAAAAAAAAAAAAAAGACATTAAACATGAATAATCATATTAAGATATAAATCCACAAGAAATAGCTAAAGCACCATGTTATTATTCACATCCTTGCTCTTTTTCTCATTAATGTTGTCTATTCTCATTTAGAAATTATAACTAATAAAAATAAAAATATTTTAAAAATATTAATAAAAACTAATAAAATATTTTTCTTTTGTCAATTTCTTTAGAGTTTCTAAACACTACAGAAAGTTGTTTTTCAAACACTATAGAAAGTTGCTTTTTTTTTACTGTATTTTATTTTGCATTTGAAAGATCTCTCTAAAGATACTAATTTTAAACTGTAACTGGGTAGCTATTGGATCCAGATGGATATTTGTGAATTCTTTCTGTACTAAAAAATATGATGACTTCAAATACCTGCTCCAACAATTACCAGCTACATTACCTTGAGCAAGTTACTTAATCTTTCTGTGCCTCAGTTCCTAATTTGGAAAATAGGATAAGTATATGTAAATCAAGCTCATATATGTACAAGCTTAGAAAAGTCCTTGGCTTTGGAAGCAATACATAAATATTAGTTAATATCATTAGTATTATAATTGCTATTTCTACTTTATTTTGTAAAACTCAAGCTCCTCTTACCCATCTGTCCTACAATTCACACTGATATAAAGGAAGATTTTTTTTCCCCAAAAGAATATCCTATCTTAATTTTACTCAAAACTGGGTAGATTAAAATGTGCTAAATTAAGCAGCAAGATTTCCTATTTTATTCTTCTTAATCAGGGTCTCCAGCATAAAGAGTGGTCATAAATATCCAGACTTCAAATCTGAGTTTGGCTTTCTAGTTCTCAATTTAAGATCCTAAATAAATCCTTAATACCATAAAGATTATAATAATTCAGTTTTCACATTATCACGTGAAGGCATTCTCATCACACTGGCATTTTAATGTTATTCCTTTCAACTACCTTTCACATACCCCGTTTGTATTCCAGCAATTCTCTGGCATCCCTCCCTCTCGGTTTGTACCATTCTAGGTGTTTTTCCACAACCAGGTCCTACTGATTCCTCAATAGCTGATTCAAATGTTAACTCTTCCATGGACCTTCTTTGTTCTATTATAGAGAAAATAATTTCATAGAAATGAAATTTCTATGCACAAACCACTTTCCGCCTTATATTATGGCTATATAAGCACCTGTATTAAGGATACATGCATTGAGGTTCTTGTGTACTTGAAGGCAGGGGCAGGATTAACACTGCCTTACTGTAAGACCCTCATAACCTTATTCATAGTAGACAATGAATAAATCATTATTAAATATACAATTTTGGATGCATTCAGACTAAGATACACAGAAAGCTAAATGTAAGCATTGTGCTTATTATGAGAGTATCTGAACTGAATGAATTTCCCACTAAAATAGTAAGCAATTGAGAATTTTCAGGAGCTTTAGATAAGTATGATCAATAGATGTATCAATAAACACTATATGAGTCCAGGGTGCCTGGGTGGCTCAGTCAGTTAAACGTCTGCCTTCAGCTCAGGTCATGATCCCAGGGTCCTGGGATCGAGTCCCATATTGGGCTACCTGCTCACTAGGGAGCCTGCTTCTCCCTCTCCCAACCCCCCTGCTTGTGTTCTCTTTCTCTCTCTGTCAAATAAATAAATAAAATCTTTAAAAAAAACCCAAAACACTATAAGAGTTTAAAAGCCATATTAGATCCCCTAACATTAGAAAGTTAACAGGTGCTAGGAAATTAGATATATGAACAATAAAATCATCTTGCCTATCCAAGTAAAAAAAAGATAGACTTCAAAAAAAGAGTAAGATCTGTTTTGGCTTTATTTTCATTTGTATCACTCTCTTTATCTAAACCCAGTCACTTTATGTAACCTATTCTTTACATGTATATTTACATAATGTGAGAAACAAGACTTCTAAGACTTCTAAAAGTCTAATTTTTATGTAATTTTCCAGTCTATGCCAATGTCACCAGTATGTGTGAACTGAAATTGAAATACCTATCTGGGTAGCTTAAATTGAGAAGACATTTTGGCAAATATTACCTAACTATTTCAAATAAAAGATTTTTTTGTTGTCTGTAGTAGTTTTGATACTTAGCCTCATAATGTATGGGTATATTCTTCCTTTAAGAATTGGCTGCATCCAGGGGCATTGTTAAGTGTCTGCCTTCGGCTCAGGTCATGATCCCAGGGTCCTGGGATCGAGCCCCGCATCGGGCTCCCTGCTCCGCGGGAAGCCTGCTTCTCCGTCTCCCACTCCCCCTGCTTGTGTTCCCTCTCTCACTGTGTCTCTCTCTGTCAAATAAATAAATAAAATCTTTACAAAAAAAAAAAAAGAATTGGCTGCATCTGGGGTGCTTGGGTGGTTCAGTAGGTTAAGCATCTGACTCTTGATTTTGGCTCAGATCATGATCTCAGGGTTGTGAGATCAAGGTCAGACTCTGTGCTCAGTGGGGTGTCTGCATGAGATAGTCTCTCTCTCTCTCTCCCTCCACCCCACCTCTTCCCACTCTCTCTCTTTCTCTCAAATAAATAAATAATTTTTTAAAAAAAGGAATTGGCTGCATTCTAAATTTTATTATAGGTTTTAAAGTTTTGTTTTTAAATAGGAAAAAAATTAATTTGGACAATTTATCCAGGGAATTAGAAAAGAAGGTGGGGCATAATACAAAAAAAAAAAAAGCATTGACCTTTATTGATGAAGAAATTAAATTCTTTTAAAAAAACTGTTTGGTTAGATAAGTATTAAAAAAACCTTACAAAAATTAATGTGCATGAAAGTCAACAATGTTATTTCAGGAGTGCTATTTTCAAATTAAGTGATCTGTGAAGACACTCAAAGAAACTCATATAGAAAACTTTTTATTAACATTTTTAAAAACAATTTTTTACATGAAGAGCATTTTAGACTGGTATTGTATTCACTTACAATAGTGAATGATCCTGTCAAATCAAATTCAGTTCATTATTATATAAATCAATTTGGGAATTGTCCAGATTTCAATAAGAAAACTGACCACTTTCTAACAGAAAGGGCTAAACGCTTTTTATTACATGAATCTTAGCTGTCTTAAATCCTATTCCCTTTTGTTGAAAAGGGTATTATTTCATGTCTGGGCTCATTTTTTAAAAGTCTATCAAAAACTTAAATTCCACTCAGATTACTCTTGATAGATCCAGAGAGGAACCATTTATTTATGTTGGCAGTGGTGATTGAAGACCATATTGTCACAGAGACTCAGCTTTCCCTCAAGGTCAATTAGTTGAAATCTATAGGGAATTAAAATATAGTCCAAATAGAGAGCCATGGATGATAGCCTATAGATGAGCAGCTTAAATCAGCATTACCAGTGGCACAGGACAAACTAGAGATTTTGTGTTTTCTACTTAAGTTAGGTTAAAAAGAAAGGAACCTCAAATTTTATTGCATTGATTTAAAATATGTACTTGGCACACTGACATGTACTTCATATTCAAATAAAAATTTGTTAAGAATCTATCTTTCTGGTAAAACATATTAATTAATCCTTTCAAGTTTTATAAAATGCTGAGTGTGAATTTTTAATTTCTATATTTCAATCAAGCCATTAACTGTTCCAACATTTACATCTACTTCTATAATGATATCCTATTACTTACCCTCAGCATTTACTGTAATGCTTTCAAAGGTGTCTTCAGTTTTGTTCTTTCCTATTGTTTTATTTGTTCTAGGCTTTAAAATAGTATTCTTTCAGATCTTTCCTTCTTTCTTTCCTTTTAAGATTTTATTTATTTATTTGACAGAGAGAGTGAGAGGACACAAGCAGGGGGAACAGCAGGCAGAGGGAGAAGCAGGCTCCCCACTGAGCAGGGAGCCTGACGTGGGGCTCCATCCCAGGACCCTGAGGTCATGACCTGAGCCAAAGGCAGACACTTAACCGACTGAGCCACCCAGGTGCTCCATTTCCAGATATTTCTTCATTCTTTTACCAAATCACCAATAATTTTTCTGTGGTCCCTAATATAAATTTAAAAAGTTATCCTAACCAATCCTTAAAAAGTTAAAAATAAAACTACCATATGATCCAGCAAGTCTACTTCTAGGAATATATTCACAGGAAATGAAAACAGTAACTCAAAAAGACATCTGCACCCCCATGTTTATGGCAACATTATTTACAACAGCTATGACATGGAAGTAACCTAAGTGTCCATCACTGGGTGAATGGATAAAGAGGTTGTGGCGCATATATATATATATATATATACACACACACACACATATATATACATATACACACACACACACAAAGGAATATTATTTGGCCACAAAAAGAGGAAATCCTACCATTTGCAACAACATGGATGGGCTTGAAGTCATTATGCTAAATGAAATAAGTCAGACAGAAAAGGACAAATACTGTATGATCTCACTTATATGTGGAATCTAAAACACAAACAAATAAGCAAACACAAATTCATAGAGAAAGAAATCAGCTTTGTGGTTAGCAGAGGTGGAGGGCAGAGGGAGGGGGTATTGGAGGAAGGTGGATAAAAGGTATAAACTTCCAGTATTAAGGTAAATAAGTACTAGGGATGTAATGTACAACATAATGACTATGGTTAACACGGCTGTATGGTATATTTGAAAGTTGTTAAGAAAATAGATCCTAAAAGTTCTCATCATAAGGAGAACATTTTTTTTTCATTTTTTCTTCATTCTTTTTTTTTGTATTTATATGAAAAAATGTTTGTTAGCTGAACCTACTGTGGTAATTACTTCACAATATATGTAAATCAAACCATTATGCTATATACCTTAAACTTACACAGTGATGTATGTCAGTTATTTCTCAATAAAACTGTAAAACAAAGTTAAAAAATATTATCCTGATAGCTGGTACTGTAGAGCTGACTCTAAAACTTCACCTTATAAGGTAAACATACCACCTCAATAAGTAAGTAATGTAATATTTTTCTTATTTAACTAGAAAAACAATCAATTCGTTAAGTGCTGTCCTAAGTACTTTCTCAGCATATTTCCTGTAAAGACAAGTAAGCTTAAAAGGAGCTTAGCTATTTGAAGGGCAGCTCTTTGGAGGCAATGCCCCTTCCATTTTAATCACAGAATTTCCAGTGCCCAGAACAGTGCTTGGCACTTGGTAGGGTCTGACTGATACTTCTTTTACCCAAACGAAGTAAAATGGACATTTAGATTAATAAGGAAAAGCAACGTTCTTGCTGATGTCAAAGAGGTAAGAGAAGATTCCCGAGGTGGCAAGAGTTGAATTTTCATTATTACTAAGCCTCTCCACATTAGCACTTTTGAAAACAAATTCCTGACAGATGTTTTATTTTGTCAACCACATATCCTGAATTACAGCGAGGGGCACAGGCTTAGCTACCTTGGGTAAGAGGGCAGAAGGAGTAGGAAGAGAAGATGAAGAAACTGCTGATAGCTGTGTGAAGAGATGGGCACAGGCTCTCGGTGAGGATGGAATGAAGAGGACACAGATGACGTGCTATCATCTAAAAAGAAGTGCTTCGAGCCCGAACTATTAACTATTAACTAACTATCTCATCTAGTAAACACTTAATTACCTCAGTTAGGGGTTAGAAGGTAACCTTGGAAAACTAAATTTGGAGGAAGACTACATCTACCTTAACAAATAGGATTTATGTACAGGTGTTCTATAAAGGTCTGATGAATCCAAACAATTAAGTTGAGCTCTATCGAAGTAAGACCTCTGACTAAACAGGGACACTACTGACTAATTTGAAGAGAGAAAATGTGGTGTTCGAGGAGAAACATGAGGTAAAAATGGAAGGATTTTTCTGAGGCATTAATGGCATAAAGCAAAAAAAAAAAAAGAAAAAAAGTAAAAGAATTCTGTTTAACGATGACAAAGAAAGATACTTGGCAGAGCTGCTCCACCAGACCCCTTGTGAGTCTGGAATGCTGAGAGGTCAGCTTTGAGTGCTGGTTGGAAATGGATATTTTATGTGTGATGTGATCACTTAAATCTTTAGCTCAACAGAGTCTTTACTTTGACAACTGAATCTGATCAAGCAGGTCCTTTGAGGAAAATGTATTTTTATAAAACTATTTTAATTCTGTCAGTGGAAACTTGGCAATTAGTTCACAGGAAGCAAAACAAGTTTACCTATGATTCCAAAATGCTAAATATGACTAGAGTAGAAATAGTCCCGGCTTCCACTGTTTTAATCATGCTGACTACTACTATTCATGATCAATGAGAATGTCAGGAGTCTTGGCCCCATCCACCCCTGTGGCTCATGAAGACTGACTCCTCTGTCATAGATTTGGGATTTTGAAATCAAATGCATTTTCGTTCTTTGCCTCCATTCATATTCTTTGCACGAAGAAACTGATTATCTCTGAGGCATTCAATCTATTGCTGGGGTCCCCGGTAATGCTGACATTTTGTTATGCTACCTTCAGAAGGCACAAAGCAATTTTTGTGCTAGCATATAAATGACATTTCCAAACATCAGAGGAGTGCCTGAAAACATGCACAGTTAGCTACCCATTGATTAGGGCAGAAGTACAGATACTATGAACTGTGTCACTCTGTGTATGCCCCAGAGGCAGAGAACGGGAAATTTCATCATCTTGGTCCTTACAGATTACCACCTGCAGTAGTTGAAATGAGCTTGTGTGAAGTGTGGACCCAGACTCCACCTGTCAGATGGAGAACTCAGCTTTGTATCATGTAATAAGACAAGATGCATGTGAAGAAATCTAGGTGGAAACTTATTTTACTGTCAAAGCTAACACAACATGAGAACACAGCAAATTCTCAGGACATGCACATTATGAGTCAATGTGCATTTTGATAAGGTTAACTTTACCATATCAATAGCATGCAAATTATAGAGGACATATTGTAAGTAGAAGGCATAGGGCTTTTTGGGGGTTTTTTGGCTTTGGAAAAAAATAGCACGTTAAACAACAAAACGCTCAATATAGTGTATTTAAAAATATAAAGCACACCACCTGACAAGATGAAAACCATCACAACAGAGCTCTGCATCACCACAGTAACTTACTGGATGACAAAAATCTCCTTGCGTCTAAAGAAAAATGAAGAATATCTGGAAGTAAAGATTCATTATTTATTTAGTACACAAACACACTGGATTATTTTTTGCTACTACAAGAACATGAGCATTAAATATCTTGAGCTTCATCCTACTTCAGGACACTTGTCTGGAATTCACATATTTGTCAGACATTTCTTATCTGGATTCATGTATTTTTGCCATTGTTTGCAAAATGGTTTAAGAGAGAAGTAAAATCCATGGCTAGAACCTGTCAAAGAATTGATGGCGATTAAAATGCTAATGATTTTACATAGAATTTCATGTATCAAATATTATGTATTCTTATTGAAGGTACAATAAGACTTGCACTACTAAAGATTTTTCAGTTTCTGAAGTTTGAACCTATAGTAAAATGCCATCACCCCTTTGTCCCATGTCACTAAAGAACAAAGAATTCAAAAAAAGCAGTTCTTCCCTTAGAATCATTTCTATGCATAGGAAAAGCTGCTTCAAGAAGGATCCCATAGGGTCTTGTCTTTTTAAAAGGGGTTATATTGATCTCATCTAGTAAGCTTCTGTTACACACACACACACACACACACACAGAGAAGTACAGGTGTATCTTATCTCTGAATCCAACGCACGCAGGCTAGCATCATGGCTGTCCTGTTTACTACCACCTTGGACAGTTACTTAAATTCTCTAAGCATCTTTTGTTTTTCAACTGTAAAATGGGGATAAAAATATCTACCACAAAAGGATTGAAAGAGTTAAGTGAGATCATTACACACAGAGTTAACACACAGTAATTGCTCAAAAACAGTAGCAATTATTTATATTAGCAAGCCCTCTATGTGAAAGTAGATTGGGATGATTTTTTAATTTTATAAAGATTGTAAATAACAATAATAATTCCAAATGTAGTATTCTGATTTAAAGTTTACAAGAGCTTCCTGAAGACATGTACATTTAACGAAAATTCAACTTGCACACTTCTAAAGTTATTGAAGAAAGAAAGCAATTCAATTGTTTGCTTTCTTGAGGATTTTAATTCCATTCATGATTACTGGATTGGGCCTTGAGTCTAATTAATGCACCATTACATTCACTCAACTAAAATAGGCAAGAAAATTAATATGGAATGATGCACAAAATTTGGGGGGATAATTGAGGTTTGGAAGAAATTGAGGGTCAAGTAAGAAGATTAGTAACATTGATTAATGTTATTCTACTGTTGTGTTGTTTTTTTTTTTCTGATTTAGTCACCCTGGGTGGGGGTGGGGGGTGGGGGAGATTGGAGATGGGGAACCTACTATAACTTAATTAAGCCTGGTAAGGAGACAGTAAAAAATAAACATTTTTAGCAAATAGAATATTTAACTTGTGAACCTTCTGTTAGGTTATTAATTTTAAGTGTTATAACTCTCTTGGGAAGGTAGTTTGTGTGCAGTTAAATTAGTTAAAGCAATCCATAGGGTCAGCTGGTCTCAGCAATCTTGAAGAGACAGGTCTGTTTTACCTAAGTGTTTGCTAATTTTGCCAATATTTCCTCCTGGAAAACTTTCTCACTTCCTTAGGCTAAGTGGTTGTGTTTCAAAGGAGCCATCACAAAATGTTGTTTTGTTCATTTCTTTAAAACCCCAAGGGTCATTTTCTAATCTGGTGAATGTGGAAGAGATGAGCCCAAAATATTAAATACCCTCCCTAAGAAATATATCACGCATTGTCTAAACTTAAATATAAAATGTGCATAAGGAAATGGTATAATTATCATTCCAAATAGGAAATGAAAACATTATCTTGGCCTATCCTGAATGTTCTCATGGAGTTACAGAGTACTCAATCTTTTTTTTTTTTTTTTCCAGAGTACTAAATCTTCATTTGAGTTTTGTTCTTCAGGAAGAAAAATTACAATGTGAGAGAATTCTTCTTTAGATCCTTTGTGAAACAAGGTAAAATATAATTAAATAATAAGAGTTTACACACACAAAATTTACAGGATGAATCTTAACACGTAAATAAATATACAGGCACATGTCATAAAATGAATAATTTCTTAACTATAAAATTCCAAGTCCTTGACAGGATTTAGTACAAGCATCATAATAACTTTTGTTAACTAGATAACTCCCTAAAATTAATATTTTAATTATTGATTAAATCTTCTTCTTTTATCATTTCTCTTACGGACATGTCAAGACATACAACACTGAAGAAAACTGCTAGTCCAATATGCATGAAGAAAGTGGGCAGGTTGGAAGGAAAAGAACATGCCTAAGCCTCAGGTAGAAACAGCATATATTAGCTGGGTAGATTTAAAGGAAATCACCTACGTTCTCTCCTGCAAATAACAAAGACATATGACGTAAGTTATTCAACAATTTAAAAACTAAGTCAAACTCCCTGATTCTTTACTCTCAGAATCTACTATCAGTCTCTGGTTCTACTCTCATGCCCTATATGCCTTTTAATAGATTTAGATCTTCCAGCACCTCAAGACAAGTGAAGGGCTTGGGAGCTTCACTGAAGGATGGCCCCTCGTATATGTGCACATGACTAATTATGGATCTGTTAGTTAACCATTTCTTCTAGACTTAATTTGACTGTATTACTGACCTTATTCACATGAAAAACCTTCAATAAATAGTAAATCTGGAGACAGATCTCTGTAGTGAAGAGTTAGTACTCAAACCACTTGATAGTTATTTTAATAAATTTCTGTAATAATCAAGCAAAGCATATTATTATGTGCCACTGGAATTACAAATACAGATGTTTCACAGTCATGAATGCTGGAATCATATCAAAAAGTGAGAAAATAAAAATCATAGAAACTAAAATTTCCAACTTTACTATTATTGGGGGTAATATATACTTATGACCTATGTGCAAAAATAAATATTATTTGAAATATACCTGAAAGACACTTATACATCATTTTACAAATAAATCCACATATACATAAATAAACATGGAAGCAGGAAAAGAAATAATTAGGAATCAAGATTAAATAAGGCAGTCCCTGATTTATAAAAAACCAATAATAAACAATCTATGCAGTCCTTATCCACCTTTTCCATTAGCTGCCATGACAGTCATTGTTAAAAAAAAAATCTTCCAGCTTTTAGATAATGGCTGTGTTCAGAAGTGCAGGAAAGGGCAAGCTGTGAAAACACACAGAGCTTAGGGAATCTAACCTCAGCACAGCCTGCCTAGAATGATAACCTCCTTGATAAAGAGCACTTTAATACTGACTGGCTTTTTTCACTTTGTTACGTCTTATCTCTTCCTAAAGATCTACTTACTAAGGACTTCTGGGATATTAATAAAGATTCTTTTAAAAAACTGCCCCTATAAGTGTTTGGACACTTAGAACATTTTAGTATGAACAGATTCAACTAAATTGTTCAAACAACTAAAATTAATTGCACTGAGAGATTTGACGTGTTGTCTCTTGTACTTTTGGGTGTTAGAAGACACTGAGACTCCAGGCCTGTGGAGGTGGTACAAACATTGAGAAAGGGAGTTGAGAGAATACTACAGAAATTCAGTTGGCCCGCAGGGGGAAAGGAGAAGAAACTTCCTTTTACTACGCAGGATGACCCTTTTAAGGACCAAGACATAGCCTAATATTGGAATGCTCTATTGCTCCTAAGATGTAGTTAACTCTGGCAGGTTACCCTGCAAATCTATTGCTCTTTCATACATAACATTTCTAATGTGGAAAACTATGTCCTGGATAATAGATAACCTTCTTCCATATGGTCTTTGGAATACTATCCATTTTGTTGTATCCATAGAAACAACCTCTATTAGAATATAAACAAAGGTAAATATCTAAATATAAAGAGTAAGTTTACCTCTTTAACAGAACAAATTTCCTTGTAATTTAGTGATAACACTGAATGACTTTCATTTTGCAGTATTTGGAAGGCCCCTGCTTATCAGATGACACTTCCCTCTGTAACACATATTTGATATTTTTAGGCATGCTGGAAATACTCTTTCAAAGTCAATCTATTAGGTAAAGACCAGCTTTGCTAAATGACAACTATAAACAACTTCTTTTTAAGTTCAAGAACTTTCATGGCGTATTTCCAGAGTTAATAATAATTTTTTAAAGCCTAGCAGAGTTGTTCATGTACTTTGTAAAAACTGTCATGTGCTTATAAGCATCACAAAATATTGCATCTTATAAGAATCTAAACTTGCTATGATGGCCTGATGACAGTTTTTATTAAGAATTTGATGAATTATCTTAGTAGACAAGTTTTTCAAATGTGTCAACATTGTGAATGATTTATAATGATTTCAAAAGGACTTAAAATACTTACTCTTTAAAATTAAGCACCTTTACTATTTCCAATACATACTGATGACATGCTTTTCTTCCCAAAGGTAATTTTTTACTTTGTATTTAATTTTTAAATACTAAGCAATTAAAAAATAAAGTGTTAATACACAAGTTAGATTTTTAATGTAATTTCATACTAAAATAAGGAGCTATGAGGCTTTTATAAAAATGATATAAACAACATCAAGTCGTTACAAATTTAATTAAACTTGTGATTAAAAATATGGACACTTCCAGAAAATCCAATATAAAAGAAATCTATCATATGAAGTGAATTATTAAACATGATTTTAAAGGTTTAATGTGTAAAAATATTTGTCTCAGGAAAAAAAAAAAGAGCTTGGTTGAACGTTATAGTCCGAGGTTCATATTGAACCCAAAGCATGAGGAAGATTAAGTGATTCTCCGAGCACCAGTGAGAAGTGTGCAGAAGATGGAGGTCACTCTTTGAAAGAAGATCTCTATGACCTGTGTAAATAGGAGCCCCACAAACACTTCCAACAAGCATAGGTCAGAATAGGGTCATGGCTCCAGGCCCTCTGAACCACTGTTCGCCAAGAGGAGTGTGCTCACCGCGTTAATCTCTCGTCCTTCAGTTCCAGGTCTGCCACAGTGACGAGCTGATCCAGCTTGAATTTAGTGTCAATAATTTCTGCGTCTCGAGGAGAGTATGTGCCACCTTCTTTCTGCTTCTGTCGAATTCTAAAAAAGTGTAGTAAAGTCCAAAAAGGAAATACCATAGAAAGCATATAAAATTAAGTTTCCTTTTGTTTTTAGATATCAGTCAAATAATTTCTTTGTTGGGGTCACATCTCTGAATATGGTGCAAATTTATAGGTACTCAACTTATTTTTCCTGTTTTAATTCCATAAAAGCTAATTCTACTATATTCCTTTAAGATGTTGCTTTGTTGAAGTTTCAAATTTTAATGAGAATCAGTTGATCAAGGCCTGGGCCACTGGCAAACTTAAACTACAGGGCAAATGAAATTGAAGCTGTGAGCTTGTTTCTCCTCCCGATAGCGGTCTCTAGATTTGTCATAAAGAGAAAGTATGCCGAAGTGGAACCAGCTCATTGCTACCAGCACCAGTGGTAAAAGACCATGTTCCATTGTTTTATATACATGAGACATTTCTACATTCATGAAAATGCATAGAAATATGTTTTAAATGGTCTCATAGGCTTTTTATAAAAATATTGTACAGCATATAATGTTATCTTTATTTATATTCAGAAAATTCAAGTTCAAAAATAAAAATCACATGAATCTGAGAATCAAATCCAAGTCCTTTCATTTTTAAGCCATTTACATGCTTATTTTTCTATGACATAGTATGGTAATTACAAAGTGATATTAGCTATGCTATCTTTTACATTTCAAACATTTATTATGTAATATGAATTATTAAGGATGGAAAAGAAGGTATAAAATATGGTTCCTATCCAAGAACATTACAGTTTAGTTGAGAAGCAAGATCTAAATGTAGAAAAAGCAATAAAAAGAAAAAAATGCCAAATTCCAATTCATAGGACAACTACTAGTATTGTCAGGAAGTAAAAAAGTGAGATCTGATTTGAGTGTTCCAGAACGAGAAGGAGGAGGAAGCACATTTCTGATTGACCGTATAAAAGCAGAGTTGTAGAAAAGCCTAAGGAATGTTCAGGTGAGAAGAGACCCATTTGGCCAAAGAGAAGTATGTTAGGAGGTTGTAGGGAATAAGAGGAGAGAATTTCTTGTCCACATAAGGAGTTTATCCTGTAAGGAGATGAAAAGTCAGAAAAGATTTTAGAGCAAGGAACAATATGAATATGGCCAAAGCATGCCCTTCAGGGACAAGGAAGATATCTTAAACAATCTATCCCTAAAAATGACTAGAATAATGACTTTCTCTCACTATCTCTGGGCAGAATCTGAGAACAGTATGCAGCATAAGAAAAATACTTGTTTCAACAGCTCTTCAAATTATCCATCAAAATGATGATTTAAGAGATTCAAGGTGAAAGAGATGATGCATGGCATACAGAATATGGGACCACCTTCTTCAGATAAAATAAAAACAGCCTACTGAGCTACTTAGGAAATTAGTGTCGTGGTTACCTTTGCAAATATAAGGTCCCTTTAACTCAGAAATCTACTTTATGAAGCCAGATTTTAGGACCACAACTAAGATTTCCCCTGAGACCCTGTAAACAGGAAGGGAATTAGGAGGCTGATACTGGGAATTTAAAGGGACCCTTGGAAAATGAAGTACAGACTTGTTGGTAAAGTAAACAGGAAGAAGGGGCCCACCATGTAAGGAAGTTGGACATCTTCAAAGTGTTGTCCTGATTGTAAAAATGATCTCTTCTGTATAAACTTTAAGATTTAGACTTGATTAAAATATTTTTCATTAAACCTATCAGAGTTTTAAATTATTTTTTAAAGTGCAGAAATCCGAGAAAACCTTCTGCTTTTGTGTTATCACTTTATTATCTCTCAGTTTTAAACCTGCTCATTGGGGAGGGTATGTGCTATGGTGAGTGCTGTGAATTGTGCAAGACTGTTGAATCATAGATCTGTACCTCTGAAACAAATAATACAATATATGTTAAAAAAAAAAGAAGAAGAAGAAGAAGATAGCAGGAGGGGAAGAATGAAGGGGGGAAATCGGAGGGGGAGATGAACCATGAGAGATGATGGACTCTGAAAAACAAACTGAGGGTTCTAGAGGGGAGGGGAGTGGGGGGATGGGTTAGCCTGGTGATGGGTATTAAAGAGGGCAAGTTCTGCATGGAGCACTGGGTGTTATACACAAACAATGAATCATGGAACACTACATCAAAAACTAATGATGTAATGTATGGTGATTTACATAACATAATAAAATTAAAACAAAACAAAACAAACCTGCTCTTCTTTGCCCTGCTCTGTGATATTGGAGCTAGACTCTATACTTCCCCTTTGCCGGCTGCTGGGATGCTCAGCTTTGTCAACAGAGGATACCACAGTGATCTTCAAGGCCAGAGGGACAGGGAGATACTTCCCTGGTGTGTTCCAGTGCTGCATGATTATTATTCATGTGGAAGCCCAGCAGCCCACCTGGATGAGTGCTAGCTGCCTCCAAAGTGGATGCTCTTCCCATTGGTGAACGATTCCAGTAGCTCAGCACCCCCACACTATTCAGCAAGATGGGCTGTTTCTACAGACCAATTCCAGCCTGCCTATCCTCGATTAATGATGATTAGCTTCTACAGAACAGCTCCAGCCCCTTCCCTCTGTCATCTTCTTTGCCCGCTGATAGGTGACCAGCTGCATGTGCCTGTGGTAGACATTCCATGTCAAACTTTTGGAGTGAGACTTCTTCTGGTTCTTAGTTCCTTTATTGTCCATTCTTCCTCAGCCTTGAGAGAGCAGCCGTTTTGTCATACTTGCTACTTCTGGACCCTTTAGAGTTCTTTAACCCCTTATAGTTGTTAACTATTTCTACTAGTTAGCAATTTTTTTAAATTAAATACTCCCCATTCAAGTGACTATTATTGTGGCTTCTGTCTCCTGATTGGACAATGACTGAATAATGTCTATAAAGCATCTTAGGAAAGTGAGTATAAATAAATCTTACCTTGCAAATGCAAAAATAGCTGTCCCAAGAAGAATGATCGAAAGGATACACAAAGTGACAGAGAGAATAATTTCTACAGTTCTTTCAGAAAGTCCTTCACCTGAAGAGGACAAAGAACATTATTATTGATTATTATTAGGAAATACTACTTGGGTCTCAAAACACAGAAAAATATTTTCTTGGAATGTTTCTCAAGAATGCTAAGAAAGTGTACATATATGTTTGTTCCCCTTCTTCTCCTAGATCTTCTAAATCGGGGCTCAGCCCTTGGACCTCTTCTTTTTTGCTATCTAAACTCACCACCTTAGTGAGCCCATGCAGTCTCGTGGTTTTAATTTTCATCTTAAATGATGACTACTTAATTGCTATCTATCGAACTCCAGACGTGAATATCCACTTGCTTACTAAATATCTTTATTTAGAACTGTAATTAAAATTTCAAAATCATATCCAAAGCTGAACTCCTATAATTCCTTCCTTTCAACTGCATCTTTCTACCTCTTAGTTAATGACAACTTCATTGATCTAGTTGCTCAGTCCAAAAACTCTGCAGTCATATTTGACTCTCTTTCTCTCATAGAACACATCCACAATCTCCTAGGAAATCTTGTTGCCTCTATCTTCAAGATACACATACTTCTCTTTAAAAGAAACTAGGGAATCTTAGAGAGATAGTAATTCCAAAGTGTGATTAGAAAACAAAAGGAATTTGGGACATCTAGAGGGGCCAGAGAGCTAAGAAGCTATCAAAGTCTAATGGTATGGAAAGAAGAAAGGATCATCTTGCAGAAGTTCCTACTGGTCAAAGAGGGAACAGCTTAAATTTTATGATGAATAAAAACTGAAATTGGTGGAAATAGATTCAATATATAAAAATCCACAAGTTCTAGTATTATTCAATGAAAGAGAAATAAAAAATATACAAACTTTTAATTTGTAAGCACTGGTTATAGCCAGACTGCCATTTTCTTATTTTAAAAATCTATACTTAAAGGGAAAAAATTAAGCAATTTTTCCTAGCTTTCTCATATGAACTGTATTTTATGAATTAAAAAAAAATAGTCTTACTCAAGGCAATAAAGCACTTCTTTAGAGGAGGGTTCCATTTAATAAGTGTGGAAGGACTAATACAATTAGAAATTAGTTTTTCACTCCTAATAAAATAATTGATTTAGGTAACAAGCATAAATCTATCCTCAATGATAAAAAGGAAGGTTGACAGGGAATCAGATATCAACAGGACACTAGACAATCATCCTACCGATTATTTGCTAGTTATAACAAGGGGGGAAAAAACCAACTTTCCAATGAAGGATCATGCTGTTATGACAACTAAAACTCACTGATCAATTTTAACATCATTGAAATGTGACAACCAGATGTTATATGCCTCCTGATGAGAGGTGTTTTAATCTAGGCAGCAACACCTGCAAAACACCCTTGCTGAAAATGTTAATTGTGAATATTCAAACCTTTAGATCTTATTTCTAATTTATAAGAAGTAGAAGAAGGAGGAAAAAAATTAAATCATACCAAGAGAAAGGAATCAAACAGATTCAGAATATGGGACCTCCTATAGAACAACTCATGTGTTTGCCTTAATGAATCTATGGCATAGGGGGAAAAAAGAGGAAGAATAAAAGAGAGTAAGAGACACAACAATAAAAATAATATATGAACCTCTTATTGGGGTCCTGATTCAGACATACTATGAAGGAAAAAAAAAACAGAAGATGATTTATATAGAGTATTATATAATATTAAGGATTTATCATTAATTTTATTTAACTGTGACAATAGAAATGTTCTTATTAGAGAAACATACTAAATAGTGGAATATAATGCTTTGTGTGATTTACTTTAAAATACTTCAGAAATAAAAGAACAAATGCATAAATAAAACAAATGTAACACAATGTTAAAAATTATTACATTTAATTAGTAAGTATTTGGGGGTTCATTATACTATTCAAAACTTTGTGGATGCTGTATTCATTTTTCATCCCCTTTGCTGCCAGGATCCTGAGCCAGGCCACCACCCTGTTTTGCATGAATTATTGTATAGACACCTAACAAGTCTTCTTGTAGTCACCCTTGTCCTCTTCCCATCTATTTTTAATAGCAGGAAGAGTAATCCTTTTTAAAATATTACCTTTCTACTTAAAATCCTCCTCATCTCTTACAGGGAAAAGCCAAAGTCCTTCCAATGGCCTCTGTGATCTGGTCCCTCATTAACTCTCTGACTCCCTGTTATCTCTCTGACTTCCCCTTCAATTTCCACCTTCCTCACTCCGCTGGAGCCAGACTGGCCTCCCTGTTGCTCTTGGAACATACCAGGTCATGGGGCATTTGCACCAGCTTCTCCCTGTGCTTGGAAAGGTATTTCTCTTGTGTATCTGTCTGAGTAGCCACTTCATAACCTTCAAGAGTTTGCTCAAATATCACCTTCTCAATGAAGCCCAAACGGACCAAATACACGTGTCCCTCCAAAATTCTTATGTTGACGCCCTAGCCTCTCAGTGTGACTGTATTTGGAATTAGGAAGTAACTAACATTAAATGAGGTCATAAGGGCTGGGCCCCAATCCAATAGACTTAGTATTCTTATAACAAGAGACACCAGAAAGCTAGCTCTCTCCCTCTGAGCACATGTACTGAGGAAAGGTCCTATGAGAACACAGCAAGAAGGAGGCCTTCTGCCAGCCAGGAAGAGAGCCCTCACCACATAACAAACTTACTGGAACTTGGGGTTCTTAGACTTCTAGCATCCAGAACTGTGAGCAAAATTTCTGTTGTTTAAGCCACACAGCCTATATGGTAATTTGTTATGCTAGACTAAGCAGACTAAGACATCATCCTATTTAAAATCAAAAGCTCCAACTTCCTCACTTCTGCCTTCCCCCTTCTACATCCTCTGCACTCCGTTCTAATTTTTTTCTCCATTGCTCTTATCAGACTTTAATATATCTTATAATAAATTTATTTATGATCCTCATTGTTCATTGTCTGTCCAGAATGTAAAGACAGGAGTCTTCGTTTTATTTAAAACTGTATTCCCCGTTCTGAGAATAATACCAGATACATAATAAATACTCAATAAATATTTGCTAAATTTACTAATGAATATAAATATTGGTTTTGAAATAGATACTAAAAATTTTCAGGTTGAAGATCAAGCATTGAAACAAATAAGAAATGCAAGATATTTATCATTTACTTAGAAACAACTATTATAATTGTAACCATTTTTAAGTTATATGAGTTATAATTTATAATTTTACTGTAAAAAGTACAAAAGTTAAGTGACAAAATAAAATAGATTAACTACCTGTATATCATGCAAGAATTAGTGTTTTATCTTTTTTCCCTGGGTTGGTGCTTATGAAATGTTAACAATAGGAAAGGGTTCCTATGGCTATTTTGCCTGGTTAGATTGGAATGAATACTGAATCTTAAAAATAGTTGCCAGAGTTTCATGGTTATCTAGATCTCCAGCTAAGTTTAGGAGACTATAAAGCAGCAATTAGCTCATACAGTATTTTAGATACCCCTTTTTTAAATATATTAACATGTGAATGACTTGTTTTATGAATTTTCACATGCTGACTCTAATTGGATGTGCATAGGAAAGGAAATACATGAAGATGAATAAAGAATGCTCTTTATCAGGTAATACTGAATCACTGGACCTTAGAACCCAGTGGGGGAAAAAAATGGTTTCATAGACCACAAAAAAATGTTTCAGATTAGATTACCATTTCAAAGCACTAGCCAAGTGAAGTGAGGAAATGACATACAATGTATTAATAAACAGTATATAATCCTTTTGGGTACATGTATTACAAATGTACTAGTAGGAAAGGACAAAGTGTACCATGACTGTCCAGTACAAACTCTGATTCACTGTTATGCATATACCCACAGAGAATTACCATCCAAAGTGAAGTCACTTCTCCAAATCCTTCCATAGAAAATGGAATTCTTTCACTTGAAAATATAAACATGATTCTCTCTGTAATAAGCAGAAGTAATTTCCTGACTAGACTTAAAGTCCTAAGAAAGGTCACATTAAATTATGTTTTATTTGCATAATAAAATGTACTGCTGTAATTAAGCAAACATAATTATAAAGCACTAAATTTCCTGTTTTTTGATTGAAATCTGATTTAAGCCAGTTTTATAACTCTAAGAAGAAGCTGAATTAAATGAGTTATAAAGCTCATAGGACATATCTGGCTCTTGATATAGATGTATGTCATGTGAAAGTTCTTCTAATATTATTATTAATCTTAAAAGAAAACAAGTTGTTATAACAGAACTTAAGTATAAGGATCTCTTCTTCTCTTTTGGACAATACTATTCATCCAGATATTCAAGTACTGAACAAAGAATTTATTAAAAGTCACTCAATTTCATAACTGAAGAAATGTAAGTTAAAACACACTAGGGGCACCTGGGTGGCTCAGTCAGTTAAGCGTCTGCCTGTGGCTCTGGTCCTGGGGTCCTGGGATCGAGCCCTGCATTGGCCTCCTTACTCAGCAGGGAGCCTGCTTCTCCCTCTCCCTCTGTTCTCCCCACACTGGTGTTCTTTCTCTCTCAAATAAATAAAATAAAATAAAATAAAATAAAATACCCTAGACATATTATTTTCATGCATCAGTTTGGCAAAATATTAAAAGTAGACAACAAACAGTGGTTTCCAGGGTGTAAGGAAACACTTATTCATTGCTAAAAAAAAAACAAAAAGAAATTTTTGTATCTTTATGTGCAAAAGTAGAGCATACTCATGTGTGAACGCTAATCTCCAAAAAGCTAAGAGGAAATGATGATAAGAAAACAGCTGGAAGTAATTAAAAATGTTGGGAAGAGAAAAGGGTACAGCAAGGATAGGAAGTCTGTGGGAGCAGAAAACTCACCAAGAGCAGTGCAACTGCAACCGACTCAGACACTGAGCGATTTCCAGGCAATGCGTACAGCGGTTACTAGCACAGCGCTGACTGGAGTCAGGCTGCCCGGATCTAAAAGCTGGTGCTGCCCTGTCCTAGTTCTGTAACCTCGGGCAAGTTGTTAAAAGACCCATCCTTCCGATTTCTTACCAATAAATTGAGGACACCCATAAATAGGGGGTTATGTTAATAGGGTTGTGAAGAATACGTGGGGTTATATATAAAAATATTCATAAAAGCCTTGGCACATGAATAATTCTCTTTATTGGGACGCCTGGGTGGCTCAGCTGGTTAAGCATCTGCCCTTGGCTCAGGTCATGATCCCAGAACCCTGCGATCAAGTCCCGCACTGCGGCGGGGGGGGGGTCCCTGTTCAGCGGGGAGCCTGCTTCTCCCTCTGCCTGCCACTCCCCCTGCTTATGTTCCCTCTCTCGCCATGTCTCTCTCTAACAAAATCTTTGGAAAAAAATAATAATTATCTTTATTAATAAACATTTCATATTTACTTGTCATTCATTCATCAGATTTAATCTTCCAGTTAGCTTATGAGGTAGGTATTATTATTTTCATTTTGGAAATAAGATTTCAGAAATTAATTTGTTAAAGTAACAAACCCAAGGTCACATAAATTCAATATATGCCCATACTGCCTGAAGTATGTCTGTCTGACTGCAAAGTTTATGAGGTTCAGCACCACATTACCACATTATTATAATTAATAATAATTAATATCATAAAACTTTCCTCATTCATCTGGTGTCTTGGTGGCAAGTGATCCTTTCAATGCAAAAAAAGAAAAAAAATACATAGCGACTCCCGATTTCTGTTTCTAAATGAGCATATTGGAACTTCTCATTGTTAGCACAGTAATTAAATGAGAAGTGTTATGACAAAAGAAAACAATCACAGAGTGCCTTTGCCATGGGGTTTAAGATTTCATCTTGTTCAGCTTTAATGAAGCCCGGTAAGGTGCAGAAAGCAGTGTCTGGTTTTCAAATCACAGGAATCCTCTATAATTAAACCTTGTAATCAAAACATTGCCTACGAGCAGTTTCCATAAACTGATGTGCCTAAAGAGGATTTTTAAAAAGAGTTTAAGAAGGATTCTTATGAGTTTTGTTAGTAAAAATGTTAATGCTCACTCTGAGTGAAAACAAAATAAGTTGTAGGTATTTCTTTAGGATTAAAATAATGCCATATGTCATTTCGCCTGTTTATTCCTACACGTCATAAAGATTTCCCTAAGTGCAAACTCCTCTTCCACACACTCATCCTTATTCAGCAAAGCCCTGCCTGGCCCCTTCTCACTTGTGCTTTTGTTAACCCTTTTCAATAAACTTAAACCTTTTAGTTGATTAGTCTACGGTGATTCTTTTGCCCCTAATTTTAACTTCAAAATAATAGTATCTGTAAGAGGCCCAACCACTATCAAAATGGTCTGTCTTAGAAATGTACACTCTATACTAACTTAAAAAGACAGCCTTGCAAAGACTCTTAAATCCTGAAGATTTTACTTAGCTTGGAGCTCACTGCCTGTGCTATGCTAAATACCAGTGAAGGAATGTATATCCACGGGTGGTTTGAGGACCTAGATGGGCTCTTCACTTCTTTCACTGAAGTCTGAGATCACATACACACATAAGTTCTCAGCAGGCTTGTGAGGAATGTTGGGAGCCTCTAGCCTGTTGCAAATGGTATCATCTATCCTAATACATGACATATTTGAGATAAACAAGGACTCAAACATCCATTGTAATATTCTGATGATGCCAGGGTAATTACATCAATGCATTTTATTATATGGTTGCTCCCATTCTCACAGCCATGAGACCATTCTTGCCGCTGACTAATGTAGAAATAATCAAGTTTATTTCCTTTTTGAGTCCTACTACTTCTTCCTTGGCAATGTTTGTTGTTTTACCCCCCAAAACTCTTATGACTCCATGGTCTTTTATTAATGTCAAATCATGGACCAGGGCCATTTCTGGAGTGTACTTTTTGGTGCCTGACCCATCAAGCTGAATCTGATATCCACAGAACTGTAAGATCCAATCTCCAGGTAAAATGTGAGGACAGAAATTGATGGTAGTAAATCCATTAACCAGCTAGATGACTGAGCTACTTTTCCAGACATTGAGGAATTCTGCTCCAATGGTCCATTCCATACTCCAAAGCTGCACATCTCATTTCACCACAACTCAGGGTGGCACTTCTAATTATTTTCTCCACTCCTGCCTGTCATGGTTTCACTAACTATAAATAACTATCTTGAGAGCAGAACTCCATGTGGTCAATCCAGAATAAGACTATAGTGCCATTATTTATCAGAAGACAGTCCATGGAAGAAAATCTAAGGGACATAAGGCTGCCCTTATGTCCCTGGTCTACAAATAATATATGAACTCTGAAAAATTAGATCATAGATTTATGGGACCCTTCCTTGTAACTACCTCTTACCAACCCAATGGCTTTCTACCTTATATGTTGAATCTACGTTTCACCAGTGCTTAATTTTGACCAGATCCTATGCTCTGTGCTTTGTTCCACATTTTGCATCCCCTTTAGACTCCTGCTGTTACCAGGGCACACAAACATTAGTACCTGGTTGACTGGGGTGGGGATAGTCATGATTTCAAAGAAGGAACCAGAGAACTGATGGTGTATTTCTGCTACTTTCTAGAATTAATTATTTTATTCCACTGAATTGGCTGTGAGAGTAAGGAAGAAAAAGAAGAACATTGCTGAGGAGCACCTTGAGACCACCTGCAGCCAAAGTTCTACTTGAGGCCCACCCTCAGCCAGAGGGAAGACATTTGGCAGAATGTGAGGAATCACATCCCTGCACATCATGGTTTCTGATGCTTGTCTTTCCCCTTTTTTCATTCCTATTACCCTGGATGTTGTAACTTCGTCTCTCAGAGAACTGACATAATGTACTCTCACATCAATAATCTGCATGAAACCAGCAATCTGTGAGAGACATAAGCACACAAGAAAATTACACAGCAAGGCAACATCTTTAGCTCTGCTCCTACAAAATGTCATCTCCATTAGATATATGAGCTATCCACTTTGTCTGTGTCTCTTATCTTGCATCAGTAAACACACCAGGATCACCATTTTGCTGTGGTAAATAGTTTCTGAATGCTTAACCTAAAGGAAATAATGTTGGTGCCATCAAGACATTTACTTCACTGTGGTGGGGTCAGGGTGTGATCAACTCACCTATCAAATGACGAAATACTCCACACCATTTCAAAACCACAAGTCTAGTCAGCCAATTGTAAAATGATTGAATTACTGGGTACAATTAATTAATTAAACCACTGGTGTTGTGGAATAAGACAACAGAGCCAAAGATTTCATGTTATTCCTCTATAACATCTATGTAGCAAACCATGAGCCCCTTTATTTCTTCAAGATTGAAAATTTCCTTAACTAAGTAGAGGTTGCAGAAACTGACTCATTAGATAATTAATCTTCCACAACCAGAGGAGAATTTCTAACTGAGAATAATGGAAAAATCTATCTTCTTCCAGCCACAACTCCCACTGAAATCTGTTGCGTCTCACATTATACTGTGGATCTGAACGGCACACAAAGGTCCACATTCTCAGAGCTTGATACAGAGAAAACTGGAAGCTGCAATGTACTTAGAGAAATCCTAGGGAAATAATTTCTCCCAAAAAAGTATATTTCTAAGATCTTTGATTATAACCTATCCCAAAAGAAGTGATTAAGTATTTAAAATTTTACTAACTATAAAATATTAGTATCTTTACATATGCTATTTTATTTAAATCTTCAAGGTGGACACTCTCACTGCCATTTTCTAAATAGGAAACTGAGGTCTATAGAAATTATTTTCTCAAGTGGCAGAGTCAAGTTTTGAATCCAGGTCTAAATCCTGTATTGTACTGGAATGGTTATGGAATCTGTGCTAGATTGTTGAGCCACTTAATTAGTTAATCTGGGTTTTGGTTTCCTCATCTATAAAATGGAGCTAACAGCACCTAACAGCTTCTCTCCATCTCAGCACTATTGGCATTATGCACTAAATAATTCTTTGCTGAAAAGATTGTCCTATGCTACATAGGATGCTCAGGAACCTCCCTGGCCTCTGCCCACTAAATGCCAGTAGCTTGGCCCCATAATTGTGACAACCAAATATGGCTACAGACATTGCTACATATTCCCTGGAGAGTAAAATCACTCTGGTTGAGAACTACTGGTATCAATTAAAAGACAGTTGTGAAGAGTCCATCAGTCACTATATACAAAGAGTCTAGAAGATGATGATGGTAAAGATGGAGGAGAAGGAGGTGGAAGAAAACACTTGCTTTGGACTAAATTGTACTTATGGTTTATTCAGGCCTGATTGGGTGGGTATAATTGAAAAAACTCACTTAAGACTTGATTAGAAAGAAAATAAAATTTTTAAAAGTTGGTAAGTTTCTAGTTTTTAAGATTATTTCAGGAAAATTTCCATAAACCTTTTTCTTTTTTATTAGGTAAAAATGTTTTACATATAAGATTATATATTAAACATCCAAGTAAATATTTGCTTAGTATAATGTTAGTACACATCAGCATAGAACTAATACTATCTTGAAATCTATGTCCAGATTTGAATAGATGGAACATCCATCACTTAAAAGAATATCACAAATAGTATTTTTTCCTTTGTCAGGCTAATTAACCCTGAAATGAATTTATACTTGAGAACATTCAGTCACGGATTAATATATTTACTAATGAATGTTACAACTATGATTAGCATGTTGAGATTATCAATGAAATTAAATTGCAGAATATATCTTACCTAAAGTCTTAACAGGATCAGAATAATCAGAATCAGTAAATTGTCCCATAATATTTGTGGCTCTAAATTTAAATCTATGAAATAAAAAAAATAAAAACCAAAAATTTGCATGATATATGACTTTTTTCTATGAATAATTTAACAAATAGCAATGAAAAATACACATTTTTATTCAAGAGAAAGTGTATTTATGAGATGTAAACTTGGAAATCAATTGCCATCAGAACAATATGTCTTATCTTTATGGGAGATGAATAATTATCCTGCACATAAGAGAGTAATTAAAAGTTTGGCCAGACTCATGAGTAGTCAGCAGGTTAAACAGATGAAGTAGATTACATTCCTCCTAGATTTATTTGGATGAAATTATTTCATGTCTGTGTGAAAGTGTGTTACACAAACATACTTTACAAATAGAAAGTTTAATAACTGTTATACCTCAACTACTTTTGAAAATACCAATGACCTAGATTTAGAATGGTCATACAGAACTTAGTTTGTTCACGTTAGCAAAATGCTTCTTAATTCTGTGTGTGCCCAGAGTATTTTCACTTTCTATGTTTTTATGACATAAGAAACAGAAAATGGTTACAGAATGGGTGATTTTAACATCTTCAGAGATAACTGAAATTTACCTTATTTAAAAATTATAGGCATCTAAGTATTTTAAAGTACAAAACCAACTTACATTAATAAGTTTCAGTTTATAATTTAATCTCTACTCTTCTCAAATTCTTACGACTTTATTGATTATATGAAGAGTCTGTGTTGGAAAAATATGCAAAATAAATAATATTTGAATAAATATTAAATTTTGTGGTATAACATTTTCATAACTGCCTATTATGATAACTAAATTTCAGGCAATAGCTTAGTAACCAAAGTAGCTGTACTTATTAATAGATGATAGAGCATTCTATTTTTTCAAATGCCTGACTTCTTTATTTTTCTAATGTTAGCTTAGAATGTTTATGAAGAATTTAATAATGCTTTAACTAGCAGGCAAACATGAAATTAGCTGCATTTTCCAAATTTGGTAGTAAAAATTATATTTCGGAAATTAAATAATTTAAGATTAAAAAATTATAGTCTTATGACAAAAATAACACAATCAATTTAACAGGAGACAAGTGATTAATTTAGCAAAGCATTTAATAAAGCCAGAATATCAGCAGTGGTATTTAATACATTAGATTATCATGATCTACAAAATTACAAATATTAAAGTGAATTATAAATATTTCAGTCACTAATTGAGAGGTTTAATAATACAAAGAGGAGAAAATTATTGCTATAACTCTGGTAAACTGAAGTTGTCGTCAACTAAAAGACTAGGATAGTGTTTCTAAAAACCCATAAATTAGCATGTGTTGCAAAATAATGAGTGAAAAGCACAAAATATTATGTTAGTCACATTATCCTTTACAGAAAGAATTCAATTCTCCTACCCATGTTCTCCAGTTACATGTTTTTCATATTGTCCTTATGTCACTTATCATATCAAAACATAATTACTTTTAAGCTTGCCTACTTTCCCTATAGAACTGTACTTTTAGGGAATGTAAGGACAATGTCTTGTTGATCTTTACCATGTATCAGGTCATGATACATAATGGATGCCTCACGCTTATTGGAAAGATGAAAGGATGGGTAGATGGATGAATAAAAGATGTCGCCTTGCTTGCTACCACGATGCATTAGTAAACATCAACTATACTTACAAGTATTGCTTTTTTGGTTTCAGAGGTCCATTGCAAATTCTGTCTTCACTGCCAGGAATCATGCATGCATTATCAGCACCAATGATGTAGATTTCTTCATTGCCACTGAACTTTGCCTTTCCTTCCGTACACGGGGGATTAGGAAAGCCTTCGTTTGTAAAATACGGCCTTGGTTTATTAAAATATGCATCATACCACTTTGTTACATTTCCATCATGCTGAGCTATTTTCAGAAAAAAAGGATAAAATTACAAGTAATATATGAAGATATTTTCACATTTCTGAAGAGCATTTGTATAATTACATGAGGAAAATCTGGATGCAACATCTTTAACTCTGTGAACCACCAGGGATGATTCAGCTGATCTACCTGGATAAACAGGGAACCCTATCTTGCCCCAACACACATGATTCTTTAGGCTTTATTGTGGAGGATGACTTCTCAGAGACAGAAAGAACATCTCTTGGTCAAGGATAACTCTCCTGTTCATACCTCCAAAGAAGCTATCAAGACTCTATCTTGTCAAAATCAAGCAATCCAACCAGTATATGGAATGAATAAATAAATCACATATTTTAACTATGGCTTGTCTTATTTTAGTCAAGTATTTTAGGTATAAATTAATGATTAGTATAATTAATGATAATATTAACACTGTATTAAGCTCAACAGTTGTGTGATAATGGGTAGTCAACCTTATATTACTAATTTTGAACTGAAACTTCTTTAGCATTCAACAATTCATACTCTACAATTTAACAAGGTAAATTGACAGTTGATGATACCCCCTGCTTCTGTTACAAGCACTTGTACATTTTTAATTGGTCCATGATCATCATTGTAGTAACATATTGGCATTCTGATTGTAATTGTTGTTGAAGTCACAAGCAGTTTTCCTGTGGCATCATAAATAGGGGTTGGTTTGGATTTTGGTCGTGCTGGAGCTTTAAACAAAGAAGAAATATCACTGCAATTGATTTTTTGTTTCTGAAGAGAAGAAAAAAATTTTAAATTCTCATTTCATGCAGGTGATTTATAGATAAAATGATGACAAACAAGTAACAAATGAAACAGTTTTGTTTGACTACAACAGATGTTTAGCAATTATTATCTCTTGATGCTTTAATTATGTATTTCATACTGGCTTGAGATAATGGGGCCCAGGTGTGATTTTTAGGTGTCTGACTCCTCTTCACATATTAAAAAATTCAAATTATATATGCTCTCACACCATATAATTTTTGTAAGTGTATTAAATCATACTAATATTTTAGTGGGTTTTTTCTTTTACTTCCTTTAGCTGATTCATCAATTTCTATTCTAGTCATAATAGCATCCCTCCCACAGTTCATCCATGCCAAACATTTGGATGATATACTCCCATATTTTTCCCCATGTTCACACAACCATACAAAATACATAAAGTCATACATAATGGATTATTCTCACTGCTTGATTTTTTTTTTAAAGATTTTATTTATTTATTTGAGAGAGAGAGAATGAGAGACAGAGAGCATGAGAGGGAGGAAGGTCAGAGGGAGAAGCAGACTCCCTGCCAAGCAGGGAGCCCGATGCGGGACTCGATCCTGGGACTCCAGGATCATGACCTGAGCTGAAGGCAGTCGCTTAACCAACTGAGCCACCCAGGCGCCCTCCCTGCTTGATTTTTTAATGGGGCCATATTATGTATTATAATCACTCCACATTTTGCTTTTTTCACTTAAATGACTTATATAAGTCTTTCCAAGTCACCAAGTATGGGGCTAACTCATTCTTCTTAGTGACTATGTTGTATAGATCATGGTGTGACAACATCATATTTATTCAATCATTCAGCCAGTAATGGGAATTCTAGGAACTTTTCCTTTTGGTTTTGAACATGTGCTGCAATAACCAGCCTTATATATTTAGCCTTATGTACTAATCTTTTTATTTGTATGGAATAGATTTCCAAGAACAGAATTTCTGGAACAAAAGATATACATATTTTTAACTTTAATAGATATTACCAGAATAATTTCTGAAAGTGCCACAATAATTCACATTTTACTGCCAATGCATACAAATATCTCCAAAATCAGTAACTGTAGGAGCTCTGCTTGTTTCATCTCATCTCATTGCTATATGCATATACCAGCTGTTTGAAGCACAGCAAGTTGCTTAACCAAACTTCAATTTCCATATTTATTAAATTTTTTTAAAAGCCTCTCAATAATGCCATAAAATTGGCAATACCATTTCCATTTTATAGATGAGGAAATGGCCTTATGTCACATAGCTGTAAAAGGGAAATATCAAGATTTGAATCAAATCTTTTTGGCTTGATCCTTTAGCTCACTCCTCTGAGATGTAAAGGCTATAGTAATATTAGATGTGTAGGAAGTTTATTGGAGGAAATATCCATGAAGAGTCAAGGAACAGGGAACAGGAGTAGGTGGCAAGAGCCTTCAGAGCACAGATCATAGGTCTAATACCTGCATGAGAGAAGAAGAAAGGAAGCATTCAGCAAGAAGATCCTCAGATTTCAGGGAGTTCTGAGAAACTTTCAGCCAGGCCACTGAGGAGTTCCCAAGAAAAGGTTTCCATTTAGAGGAATCTGGCACTGGATATGATTACCCAAGTGTATATTATGTGTCAAATGCAAATTTAATGAGACTACTATTAATTCAATGTCACTCCATGTTACCAAAAACAATCATGCATATTACTGGAGAAAAGTATTTCTCTGGCACCTCACCACTGCCAACAGTACTCAGATATTTTTTTCTAGACAACTGATTATGAGTCTATCTGTCCTCTCTAAGGAGTGGAAAGTCAGAACTAACCATCTCTACCTGGGGTTGATCAAAGCAATAGACATAACAAGTTTTGCTAAAGAATTAATATAATGCGGGGCGCCTGGGTGGCTCAGTTGGTTAAGCGACTGCCTTCGGCTCAGGTCATGATCCTGGAGTCCCGGGATCGAGTCCCGCGTCGGGCTCCCTGCTCAGCGGGGGGTCTGCTTCTCCCTCTGACCCTCCTCCCTCTCATTTTCTCTGTCTCTCATTCTCTCTGTCTCAAATAAATAAATAAAATCTTAAAAAAAAAAGAATTAATATAATGCATCTATTGTTACCCGCACACTTACCTGTCTGCCACTGAATAACAAAAAGAAATTAAGATGGTATGACATAAGTTCTTCTTGATGAAGTCATTTGGTAAAACAGCTGATGTTTCGGGCGCCTGGGTGGCTCAGTTGGTTAAGCGACTGCCTTCGGCTCAGGTCATGATCCCGGAGTCCCAGGATCGAGTCCCGCATCGGGCTCCCTGCTCGGCAGGGAGTCTGCTTCTCCCTCTGACCCTCCCCCCTCTCATGTACTCGCTCTCTCTCATTCTCTCTCTCTCAAATAAATAAATAAAATCTTTAAAAAAAAAAACAGCTGATGTTTCTGAAGAGCTTATGCATTTGCACATTCCAAGTAGTTTGGAATTGAAAGCAACTCTTAATACTTTTAAATAATATTACAATTATATAAACTACCATTGATGAAAAGATAAAACTTATCAGCTTCATCTTACAGTGAATATTTCTTATTCTTAATAATACTAGTTTCTAGGCACTGTCCTAAGGGTTTTTCAAAGATTATCTCTTTTAATCTTCACAACAATCTGGGAGGTAGGAACTAGCATTATCTGCATTTTACAAGCTTACAGAGGTTAAGACACTTGCCTAACGTCAAGCAGATATCAAGTGGCCAATCCAGGGTTCAATCTCAGCAGTTTGACCCTAGACTCAGTCTAGAGCTAGCACATTTGATCACTCTGCTCTGCTGTGCTTACCAAAGACTAAGAAAAGTTACTTTTTGCTTCAGAAAGAGAAGTGTTCTACTAAAGGTCCAAACGCTTCAGTTTTTAAATCTCTCTGCAGGTTTTATTATAGATTTTTAGAGAGATAGCACAATTGGATATATGTTTTCAGTCAGGAAGAGGAAGTATCCCGAATGACTGGCTAGCCCTAAATTCTTCTTAACAATCTTTTTTGGTTTTCATGGATTGTTTTGTGTGAGCAAGGCAGCCTTCAATTTTAATTATATTTTCTATACACAATACCTGTCAGAATAATGAATTGATAGATCTACTTTATAGTCAGAATCATAAAGTTGAATATATGGTAGTTCAGTAAACACTATCTGATTAGCTAAAAAGAATTTTACTTTCGAGATAAAGATCAGTCAAGGAATTTAATTATAACTAGTCAAACTCTAGCCATGGGTGTTTTTAACAATGAATTTTCAATAAAATTACAAAACATAATAACAGACTATAAAATTTGTCTCAGAAAACTTTAAATTTAGAGGGAAAGAAATATAAGATAAATAGCAGGTGGGCATTCTCTTTAAGATGGTAATTTGTATTATTATTTAGACATTTTAAGTATAGCTTTAATAAGCAGGCTTTATTACTTAATGTATGCTTATTATTGCATATGCATCATTTAAAAGCTTGACTACATTCTTAACTCTAATAATAGAATTCAATTATAATTACTCTTTGATTAAGACAACAGTATTTCACAGAAAGGCAGCTCATGTATGTACCTTTAATGTCCATGGTTATTCTCATCTGAACCTTTGGCCCTGCACCAGCACTATTAATTGCATAAACCTAAAAGAAAAAGAGAAACATCTTGTTACTATTTTTATTATGGTCATATGTAATTTTAAAATGATTCTACTTTGGGGCACCTGTGTGCCTCAGTCGTTAAGCATCTGACTTCGGCTCAGGTCATGATCCCAGGGTCCTGGGATCGAGCCCCGCATCGGGCTCCCTGCTACGCAGGAAGCCTGCTTCTCCCTCTCCCACTCCCCCTGCTTGTGTTCCCTCTCTTGCTGTCATTCTCTCTGCGTCAAATAAAATCTTTAAAAATAAAATAAAATAAAATGATTCTACTTTTAAAAATAACTGCATATAGCCTATTTATTACATTTTCCTTGCACTTACTCAAATGAATACAATATGTGTAGGAAGAACATTAATAGTAAAGTAGTTCTTAAAATTGATCTTAAGTACAAAGTCCTGACAACAAAGGCTGAGTGACTTAAACAGCCCTATCATAGTGACCAGGAAAGGATGTGGCTTCAATTTGAACCCGTAGGAGGAGCAGACACAGAAAAGCCACTATGTCTACACTCCTTCATCTACTCTCACATCTGCTCCTTCCCTCTGTAGCTAGGTAACTCTGGCTTTCTTTAAATCCATATTCAAGAGCCTCTTTTTTTCTCTTCTCTGAAATGAAATCCTATTCCTTCAACCTCCTTGTTTTCCTGTATTAAATCATCCCTCTGAAAGCTGGCCTTTATGCCCTTCTTCACCCCTGCCCCAAAGTATCTGACGCTATAACCTGCATAATGCAGCATATACACATAAAACATTTCTGTTTGTATAGACAGAGGGTGATTCACACAAATGTGAATCCCTTCAATTCATTTTATGCTAAAGAAATTGTAGATAGAGAATCTTCTTTTATTTACTTTATTTTGCTCTATAAAACAAAGACTATATTCTTGCCCAGTTTCATTCACAAACACAATTCAGAATATGTTTATTGGAACTAATTAACTTGTTTTCTATACTTCACACTATAGATACTTTGGGAATGTTTTTACTGAATTAAAATTATAATAATATATATGATGCAGTGGGTATGGTAAATAAACTAAGCCTAAAAAATGTGGTTAAAAAATATCTAAAGGAAATATTTATTGAAGTCTGTAAATTTAAGAAAAGAAGTATTGGGAAGCCTGGGTGGCTCAGCTGGTTAAGCATCTGCCTTCAGCTCAGGCTCAGGTCACGATCCCAGGGTCCTGGGATTGAGCCCTGTAGGGGCTCCCTGATCGGTGGGGAGCCTGCTTCTCCCTCTCCCTCTGCCCCACCCCCCCCCACTAGAGCTCACTCTCTTTCTCTTTCAAATGAATAAATAAAACCTTTTAAAAAAGTATTAAAAATGGAAAGTGATATTATGGTGTGCTTCGTTATTTTTACTTCTTTGTGGTACAACCTAACATTTAAGGGAGATAATAAATGAAGAGCTAGGTGAGCTACTCAAATTGTGTTGTACAAAGAAGTCACTTGTAAACCTGCTGAATGAAGATATGCAGGTTTTGATTCAGTAGGTTGGGATGGATGTGAAAATTATATATTTCTAATAAACTCCCAGGTGTTGAGGAGCTACAAATTGCATTTTCTCAACAGTAAGTTAGAGAATTTTTTTTACTGTTCTTTAAATTATGAATTAGTTCTACTTTGTTTCCTATTTTTTCCTCTTGTTTCCTCTGGAGCACTCACAACTTCCCATAACTATAATTCTTTAATCCTTACAAAAATCCTATAAAGAAGTCATTATTCCTATTACTGTTTTTCCTTTTATCTTTTTTTTTTGTTTCAAGTTTTTATTTAAATTCCAGTTGGTTAACATACAGTGTAATATTAGTTTCAGGAGCAGAATTTACTGTTTTTTTAGATAAAAAAACTGAGGTCCAGATTTGAGGCAACTGCCCAGAAACAAATCGCAGAGTCAGGATTTGAACTCAGATTAGTTCATCCTCTTAACCACCCTCCCTATTCTAATAGACCTTCCACAACAGTGGTCCATTTAATGGGATGTGCAACAAGAATCCTAGCAGGACAGATATATATATATATATATATATATATATATAATAAGATATATAGTGAGTGAAGGAAGAAATGAAGATATGTAGATATATAGATATAGAGAAAAACATATGTATATATGAATACAAATTTTAATAACAGAGTTCTGATCTTACACAATAATCATAAAGAACTGGTAGGAAAATTAATTACTAAGCTACCTGAAGTTGGGGTGAACTCTATGTTGCTTAAAAGATGATATTCTGACCTATATAATTCTATTTGAAAATTTTAAGACATACTACAAAAAAAGCATTTTTGAAATAAATTGTGTGTATGTCTGCATGTATATAAACACACATGGATAATTTAGAATTAGGATGTAAAATGTTTAGCTTTAGTAATTATTAGGTGAAAGGCATGTGAATTTCAAACATGTAAATAGTTACTTCTGCCCTTTGCCTTTGAAATTTGCTTTTCCATTTTCCATTTTTAATCACACATAAACAGCTTCCCTTTAGGTAGAATTCTCTCTTTACATATCACTACTCTCTTGCTTTTAACATGCATTTTCTTTCCCCTTTATTTCTGGATTTCTACTATTGTTGTGTGAATCACCCTCTGTCTATACAAACAGAAAAGTTTTGTTGTAACAAAACTTTTTTGTTACCTACATATTTTCATAGTGCTTGCTGTATTATAATAGGAAATAAGCAATTTCATTTCTCTAAATGTTATTTTTTGTTGGCATGTCTCACACAATCCCACAAAAAGATATGAGAAATCTAGTGTGCATCTAAGCTGCAGTATTTTTGAATGCTGAGTTTGTAAACTGACTTTGTAAAATAGGTGAATAATTAAACGCTGTGAATGCTTACACTGATATTATACGTATGTCCACCTTTTAGTCCTTCTAACATCGCAATAACGGATGTGTCAGTTTGCTGGATAATACTGAGGTTGTGAATCTGGACAGCAGTAGGATCATCTTCTCGGTAAACTAAAGCTTGGTATACTTGGATATTTCCATTGGGTTGAGAAGGAGGAAGAAATGTTAACTGAAATTTTGTAACTTCATCTGGTATCTTCTGAAATGTCATATTGTTAGGTGGATCCTTGGGGACTAAAATGAAATATTAAACAATTAATTTTTTAAAATTTGTGTTCTTTTTAATCTCCATATAAAATTTATTTGTGTCAAATTTCTGTTTATAAAATGTGTTACACAAATTATTTAAACCATATATGTTATGGAAACAAGCAAAATGGCTGATACATGTAGGTCACAGAAATCATAATGCTGATCCAGTTAGTTTGGTTATTTATTTATTTTGACTTCTACATGGATTTGCTTTTATATAGAATGCATTTCCATGACTTTTTGTATTGCTTATTTAAAGATAATAAAGACACACAGGAATTTGCAGAAGTGGCACATACAGTCCCCTAGAACATTCCCCCAGGTTTTACCAGTGGTGACAACTTACCTAACTGTAGTTTAATATCAAACCTGGATATTGACCTTAGTACAATACTGTTAGATTACAGATCTTATTCAGATTTCACCATTTTTTCATGCTTTCATACATGTGTGTGCAGTTCTATGCAATTTTATTCCATGTAAAGATTCCTGCAATCATCACCAGAAATAAAGTATAAAACTATTCAATTTCCATAAAGAAACTTCCCCGGCTATCCTCTTGTATTTGCACTCTATGCATCCCCACAACACTAACCATTGTCCTTCATAGTTCTGTCACTTTAAGAAAAACAATAGCATAATGCTTAAGTTCCATCAGGGTTGTTGTATGTATCAATGGTTCATTCTTTTTTTATTACTGAGTGGTGTTCCATTTTGTGGATACACCTAAGTTTGTTTAATCACAGAAAAACATTTGGGTTGTTTCCAGTTTTTTGTTACTACTAATAGACTTGCTATTAACATTCATTTATAGCTGTTTGTGTGAACATAAATTTTTAATTCTCTGTGATAATTGCCCAAGAATATGATTGCTAGGTAATGTGCTCTAAGTGCATGTTTAGTTTTATAAAAGGCTGCCAAACTATTTTTCAGTGTGGCTACACCCTTTTACATTCCCACTAACAATGTATGAGAGATCAGTCTCTGTATCTTTGCCAGCATTTGGCATCATCACTATTTTATAATTATTATTTTATCTGTTCTAGGAGATGCATAGTGATATCTCATTGTGGTTCTAATTTGCATTTCCTTAATAGCTAATGATGCTGAAAATCTATCTTATCATGAGTTTATTTGCCCATTGTATCTTCGTGATGAAATGTCTAGTCATGTCTTTTGCCAATTTTTAATTGGATTTTTTTTAAGTGTTGAGTTTTGAGAGTTCTTTATATATTCTAGATATTCCATTTTATTTTTGATAAATAAAAATTAGCCTAATATACAAAAGTTAAGTATCAGTAAATTATCATAAAAAAATGATACATGTGAGGATAAAATTAATTTATGAATATAGGAACTAGTTCTTACTGTACTACATAATTAATGTTCTTTACATAAATGACTGATTACATGAATATATCTATTTTGATCAAACCGAAATGGATATATCTTCCATACTAAGTGAAGGAATTTCCATGAAGAAGGCTGCTAATATTTGGCTGTCAAAGGTTCAGATGCTCAAGCTTTAGTATCTTTATTTATTATTTATTATCTTGCAAGCAAAAAGAAAAGTAAATAAATAAGAGGGAGAAAAAAGGAGGGGCGCCTGGGTGGCTCAGCGGTTAAGCGTCTGCCTTCGGCTTAGATCATGATCCCAGGGTCCTGGGATCGAGCCCCGCATGGGGCTCCCTGCTTGGTGGGAGGCCTGCTTCTGTCTCTCCCTCTCCCCCTGCTTGTGTTCCTTCTCTCGCTGTGTCTCTCTCTGTCAAATAAATAAATAAAATCTTAAAAAAAAAAGAAGAAAAAGAGAAACAGATAAACACGTTATAGTGCCAAATATCACATATTAAGTGGAAAAATTCATAGCTAAAGTGAAAGTTAAATTGGCTCAACACATATTTTCATATTTGCTGTTATACATTTCTATGATATAAAAATATATTTTCTTTTAATAAGAACTTTCTCTAAAAATCAGATAAGGTTTAAGGTTGGATAAGTGAAATAACTCTCTGAATGATGGAAAGCATTTCCTATTCTCCAAATATCTTTAGTTTTACCTCTAAAATTCTACTCTTAGAGATTTAGTAATAATTTATTTAACCATGATATCTTTGTGAGAGGTAGCACATTAAGATTTGACAATCAGTGCTTTATGGTATGAGTGAGAATAAATCCAGCAGCATCTTTCCTAACAGGTAGGATGTGGGAGAAATGCAAAAAGTATAAGAAAATAAATATCTGGGATATATGTGGCAGCAAAATGGAAACAAATGAAATTTTAGGGTGCTGAGGATAAGATGTTATCTTTATAGAGTATATAACATAATGAAAAGACTAGCTAAAAACATGTTTTACCTCCTATACTTACCTTACAGATAGCAACAAATAAACTATAGCAACACATCCCTTCATGTGCTCTTTCCAAAGATATATCTGGTGGCAAAGAACATCAGGAGTCTGAAGGAGGATAGGGCAAGCAAGTTCTGGGAAGCTGACTTTCCACACTTAATTCCTATTGGTTACAAACTTAATTCATTCAGACCCTGTTCATAGGAACTTGAGGAAATCTGTATGGATTCTGACATTTATTAAATAGGTTATATAATAAAACATGTCATTTGATTAGGTGAGGAAAACAGATATGGTAAGCATGACCTGGATTCTAATTTTGAGTTCCAGATTATATAATGATAGAATATTATTACTTTAATGTGCATTTTAAACCATGGACAGAAATAATTAAAATGGGGTTTTACATGAAGTATTATTGACCATAGACCATTTGAAAAATCATCTCTTAGGCAAGGTAACTCAAATTTCTGAAATAGTTAGTGCTTCAATAAATACAAAAAATACAATTAGGACATTATTATGAACTAATTTGTTTCTCTATTTCCAAGAACTGATTATTCTACATAATTCCACTTTGCCTAAAAAATGTAAATAGAAAACTTCACTTTTGTCAGCTATGGTGAATCACTGAATTTTATATTTTATACACTTTAAAAATTTCTTGTAACGCATACCCTTTTTAGGGGGGTGGTGTGAGAAATTCTAAGAAAGACACTTAAATCTCAATCAGCTTTTAACAGTGATGGAAAATATGCCTTACCTGATTCTAAAGTGGTAACAATCACTTCAGCACTTGACTTTCCTTCTACATATGCAGCACTTATGTTTCCCGTGAATGCTGTGATCACCACAGAATACCTTGTGAATATTTTCAAATCTTTAATTTCTATGGTCTTATTTTCCTCATTTGACTTGATGAAGGACATATTAAATTCATCACTATCTACCTATAGGAAAAAAATAGCTAGTAATTAAAGGAAGTCGCACTTGAGATCCAAATCGCCAAAACATAATACTACAAAGCTACATGTGGTATATTTATCTAGCCAAGATTTAAATTATTTTTTTCTTGCAGTCATATTGTCCTGGGAAATCTAAAGTGCCACTTTGTCTACTTATAAGCAATTATTTCAACAACTGAAAGTAAAAGAAAAAAAAATCACCCAACCAACCACAATCAACCCATCCAATGAACAAGCAAGTATTATCTGTGTCAATGAAACTCTACTTTCTACTGTGATATTTTATAGGAGAAAGAATACAGGTTTTGGTAAATCAAACATTAAAGGTTCAAATCCCAACTTGGTCATGTAATAGTTCCTATAGCGTTTGACAAATCACTTATGTTCTCTGTGTCTTACTGTCTGTGTATGTAAAGCTAGAGTAATAATATCTATTCATAGTGTTTGGTGAGACTTAGAAAAATAGATCTGAAGTAGCTGGCACAGAGATTTTGATATTTTTTTGACCATGACCTACAAAAAGGAAACACATTTTGTAATATAACTCAGGATATGTGTGTATTTATACTCATATATATATATGAGTATACATACATACATGTGTATATATATATACACACACATACATACATACACTTCTTTATAACTTAAAAACAATTTTCAGAAATGCAACTTCTTTGGGTGTTGAGTTTAATAAGTTCTTTATAGATTTTGGATACTAGCCCTTTATCTGATATGTCATTTGCGAACCATGAGAGAATATGGACTCTGAGAAACAAACTGAGGGTTCTAGAGGGGAGGGGGGTGGGGGGATGGGTTAGCCTGGTGATGGGTATTAAGAAGGGCACGTACTGCATGGAGTTCTGGGTGTTAAACGCAAACAATGAATCATGGAACACTGCATCAAAAACTAATGATGTAATGTATGGTGATTAACAGAACCTAAAAAAAAAAGAAAAGCAACTTCTTTCTGAAATGCATTTGGTATTTTCTTCTCTTTTAAATTTTATTCCAGCTCATTTAAAAATTTTTGGTCATGATTGTAGTTTGAAAAACTCCCATCTAGCACTATGCATGGCACTGGATAAGGACTCAATTAATTGTGGATGTTATAATTATTAGATGTGCAAAAATGAGCATCCTTAGGTGTATTAAACATAGTCATACAGTGTGTCAAACAAAGTGTGCCTTTGATGAAGAGTCTGGCCTATTCACTGAAGGGATTAAACATAGCTAAAGTTTCTAGCAATACAAAGAAGGGTTTTTCCTGAGATGAACATCAGAAAATTTGAAATCCTACAATGCATGCTACTCCCTAGTATCTGAATTGAAACACTTAAAACCAGATTGTATATACTGTTCACAGTACTAAGCTCATTTTCAACTTGACCCTCCCTTGTACCTTTGAAAGGTTTCTTGTTCAAAATAGTCTTCAAATGCTCTTTTCTAAGAACTTTTTGAACTGAAAGATGTTTCTATGAGAAACACAGCAAAAGGCTGATAAATACCATACGCATTGCAAAGTCAAATAGATTGTTCCCACCTTAGAGCATTGAAGGCAGTTGCCTCCTTTCTCTAAAGTGGCAGAAAAATAAATCAGCATAGGAATACTATTGATCAAGTGCATGTTCTCACTGGTAGAAAGTGTGTGTGATTCAGTTAGCTGTCAGCATTTAAATATCACATAAAAATCTAGCTTTTTAAATTTTCCTTAAGACTAGGATTATATTCATGCTGGGTAATAATTATCTAGAGATGAGTGATAGTTGACTTCTACAATGGGGCATGAGTGTCCAATTCATCACTGCTTCACCCAACTGGGTGAAGTTTATGTTACTTGACTGACCTCTATACCTCTTTGGATTCTGATTTTATAGAGTTGAGGTGAATTCCTCAACATTCCATAGTTATTTAGTAGCTGAGATAGAATTTGCTCTCAAGTCTTTCAAGAATCCAGAGCTCTCTACACTACTACACTGGGCCTGATCTTATAAAGTAAAATTAAATTATTTTAATGTCTTCCATTAAAATAGTACATACCTAATATTGAGTAGTAAAAATACGACATAACGTGCCTGTGATCTACTGTATCTTAAAAACATATTTAATAAAATCCAAAAAGAATGTTGGGTCCTCAAATACAGAATGTATCAAAATTCATTTATCTTTCTTCACTAAATCTACTCTGTCGTCATTATTGTTAATCATTGTTTGTCCACACACCCAGGAATGAAACCTCAGACCTTTTTGATTCATTATTTCCCTTCCATCAATTTCAAGCTTATTTGCTCATATTATATTTGATCATCTATTATTATTATGAAATGTGTCCCATTATTTTTGCAGTATGGTAGTTTTATAGGCAATGTCAGCAACTCGACTTTGATTCTATTTTCTCTCCTTTTCCTACCCCACTTGCCCCCTTCCCCCCCCACGCACACCTTTATTCATTCCTCAAGTCCCACAACCAATTTAACCTGCTCTGTGAAGTCTCCATTGTATCGTATGCCCCTCGTAACAGGAATTTTAATTACTTTGCTAGTTTATATTCCAAAAAAAACTGCATAGCTCACATTCTATATTTACCTGTTTATATTCTGGTGTCTCCCATAAGAGTGTGAGTTACTTATGTTTTGTATCCTTTTTTGGTGAACAGAAACAATAAATGTTTGTTATTTTGAAAAACATGAAGGGAACGATGAACAAAGGACTACAAAATGCATGAATTTCTGGTAGTATCATCCAGGGTGATATCTGTGCCCATATATCTTTAAGACTGTCAAGTTTTGCTTAACTTGATTCTTTTAGGAAAAAAAGTTTTATGTCCCTGTGACTAGGATTTAGCAAAGGCCAGGCTCACAGCGTAAGTCCTAAATTCAATGACATGTGTTCTTCCCTGGCCTAGGATCCGATCATTCTTGAAGGTAGATAATTATAAATCCATGAAATGAGCTGCAGATAAGCTCTATAAAGACAATGACCACATCAGACTTGTTCTAGGTATCCAACACCTAGCACAATGCTGGCATGTTGGATGTATTTAAAACCATGTGTCGAATGAATAAAGGAAAGAAGGAACTAAATGACAGCCTTGTTCCAAGAACCCGGGGAAACTACAAAGTACTACAATCTATTTGAATTCTTGTTATCTTTGACCTGAAAGGTTTGGATGAGCATATATTTCAACTTGGCAAATTTTATTTGCTACTTGGTGGTTTTTCCTTTCTCCTATCACACCACCGTCTACTGGCTGTAGCCAGGTCTTAACTATTTGAGAAGCTATCATCTCTGTGCCTCAACTCCCCTTTATTCAAAATGAAGATAACATATTTACAGTAAAATGTTAGATAAGATAAGGTAAAGCTATGGAGAGGCTACTGTGTAACTGATATAAAGTAAGCAATTACCATGTTAGTCATTCTTCTCTCTTTCCCTTGCTTATTTTTAAACTCAGTAAGAATATTAAGGAAATGAGGTTATAAATCATTTTAAAAAATATTTTATTTTCCCTTCCTTTAAGCTCAAATTTCAAGAGAGAACTATTTTCATTAATAAGGTGTCTTTGACAGAACAGAGCATTATCATTTTGTGATTTGCTTTTAATACATATTCCCAGAGCATTTATCATGTGTGTTGATTACTTTTGGCTAATTACAAACTAAGTCTTCACAAATATGCTCTAAAAAGGAACATAAACAGAAGACTGAATAGGAGTACAAATGCACCAATAATCCCTTAAATTTTCTTTTAATCATGACAGGTCTTTTGAGATAGAAGCACTTCCATTTTAGAAATAACATAAAGACATAATAAAATTATAAACATTAAACAAAAGGTAGGTAGAGACATCAAGGAAGTAGGAGAATTCACCATAAATGACTCAATGCATTAGATGCCACGAGAAGAGAGTGGTCATCAGGCCCAGTAAAACCCAAGCAGGGCACTCACAAGGTTTTTCCAATCCTAATCCTAGCTAACAACTCTGCATTATTTACATTGTTAAGCACCTTGTTTAAGGTGAAAAGCTTGACTCTCATGTTTGGGTTTCCTTCTGTCTGGATGGCTACTCCAGTCTGGTGCTTTTGGTGGCCTCTTGTTTAAATGTTAGGATTCCCCAGGATTCAATCCTCAGGTTAGTTCTTACAGAAGAGGTTCTTAGGCTACATGTCCCATATTTAATCTCATCCCTTCCTATCATTTCAACTATCATCTAAATACCAACACTTCCCAAATCTGCAAATTCAGATCTCCTCTCCTAAGCTCCAGATCTATATATAATAGTGCTAAGGGAGTATCTTCACCTGGAGGACTCCTGGGCATCTCAAACTCAGTGCATCTAATACTGAATTGATTCCTTTCCTTTACAAATCTATTTCTCCTCACAATTTTCCAAATCCTGTATCTAAAAGTCATCCTCGATTATTCCTTTCACTCACCATCCACTGATTTTTTCCCACCAAATTCTGTAGACGTAAATTATTTTCCATTCCATTCCCTCACTACATTTTCTCTGTCCTTATCTTTTCTTACCCAGTTATTCTTATAGTGTCCTGTCCCCTTGCCAAATTTTGCACTAAGACTGCTCTATCCTCAGCAGGGCAACCAAGCTGATCCTAGAAGATAGAAATCTCTATCCCAACACTGCTTTAATTCCTCAATTGACACCCCACTGGCCTTATCATAAAACTCAAATTCCATTACATGTTAGACCGTTGGCCTTCTAATCTAGCTTCTGTCAGCACTTTTCTTGAATGCTTTGACCAAGGATTCCTGAACTACTTGCTTTTTCTTGAATGAATCTTACTTCTCACACTCTTAGTACCATTTCTCTCTCATGGTCTGCTTCAGGTGTTTTTCACAATTAAGCTCCGATATTACTTTATTTGGGAGCTATTTCTTCTAATGCCTTCTCCCTTCACCTTTTGTATTATGAGGTTTTTTCTTACTGTATTGTTATTATTGTTTTTAAATATGAAATGCTTCATGAATTTGAGTGTCATCCTTGTGCAGGGGCCATGCCAATCTTCTATGAATCTTTCCAATTTTAGTATATATGCTGCTGAAGTAAGTACTTTTTCACTGTATTTTAAACCAGTGTATTATTATCAATTTAACCACTTTTTTACATACATTATTTATACCCTGGGGATAAATATGACAATCATGCTAATAATACTTTACTTACATTTATTGAGCCATACTTACATTTACTGAGCCTTACTCAGGCAATGTTTAAAGTTCTTTATGCATATTTTCTAATTTAGTCTTCACAAAATTTCTGTACCCTGGGTACTATTATTAATCTTTACCTTACAGATGTGGATAATGAAACACACATAGGTTAAATAAGTTGCCTGAGGTCTAACAGAACTAGGATTAAAATTCAAATAGTCTGGTTCCCAAAATGTGTATTCTTAATCACTCTCTACACTGTCTTTTGCATAAGGTAAGATACACTTTACCGATTTGACATCAATCAGATAGAATGTTGGTCCAGTAATGGTAGCAGGTTCACTCCAGCTGATGTTGATGCTAAAAGGTGATGTTGCTACTACATACACACTTTCAGGAGGACCATCTGGAGCTGTGAAAATAGAAAATCAGTTACCCTGGGACATCTGAGTTAGTCTTTGCTATAATAATAGAAAAGGCCATGAGAAAAGGATAGTGATAATGAATTAATTATACATTAATTTATAGTTCACAGCATGCTAAAGGCATTGGCAAATCAAAAGATGTAATTCCTTTCAAAATAATTACTACATATAAGAAACTTCCGGGCGCCTGGGTGGCTCAGTTGGTTAGGCGACTGCCTTCGGCTCAGGTCATGATCCTGGAGTCCCGGGATTGAGTCCCGCATCGGGCTCCCTGCTCAGCGGGGGGTCTGCTTCCCCTTCTGCCCTTTTCCCTCTCGTGCTCTCTGTCTCTCATTCTCTCTCTCTCTCAAATAAATAAATAAAATCTTAAAAAAAAAAAAAAACTTCCACATGAGAAATTAATAATCATAAATGTATGATTTTTAAATGCAATATTTTGAAATTATTACTGTTGCAAAATAAATCTTTTTTAGTAAGTGCTTTTATTTAAAAATAGATTGTCTAATAATGTTGTTTTAGGAAGACCTGTAGAAACATGTTTGACTACAAAAAAAGTGAAACTGGAACAAGGGAATTATATTTAAAATTGGGTTGCTTTTGTTGTTTTCACAGAGGGAGTAACATAGGAAATAGGTTATACAACTGATATTATCACAAATGTAAATGTTTCCTGAATTCATTATTATTCCACACAACTTTAATTTGTCCTATTTTTATTACTGTTGTTTTTTATCAAGGGTGCAAAACAAGAGATAATATTTTAGGGAACTGACTGCTGAAAACCCTTGTGTGAATTTTCAATTTGTGAAACCGCTAGGAATTAGAAGAGTTTTTAGTATGTTAAGAAGGATTTAGTCACCGTTGATTTGACATACATTGAACTAGGAACACTGTTATGCATATCTCTGTCCTCCTATGGCCCCTAGTCAATTCGAGGGGCATTAAATACTGGGAGATAAGAATTTTCCAGTTTTTCTAATTTTTAAATCTACTTGAGGAAACACTGCTGAATAAATATTATTCCACAGATCCTGAGAAGGTATAAAGAAAAAGATTATTAAAATATTTCTTTCCTCAAATAATTTATAAGAGCAACAAATTGTACTAGCTTGGTCAAACAAAATTTCTGGACCTCAGCTTCCTCCTCATATGCATATATCATAGTGTTTTAAAAGAATCATGAATTCAAAATGTGTGAAAGTGGCCACTTGGTTTACTATTTGGCCCATCATTGTCAATTAGCACAATATACTATAAGAAAAGGCTAAGTTAAGGTAAGGACTAATTAGAAATACAAAGAATCTACTGTGAGTGGGCAAAGGGCAAAGTGGTGAATACAGACGGGGCAGGGAGTCTAGGTAAAGTTGCACAGAGTAGATGGGAATTGAATAGGCTTTGAAAGATGAGAAGGATTTCAATAATCAGAGGAGTAGGGTTAGGGGCACTTCTTTGCTAAGAGGATCACAAGCAAAACCACAAAGACACAAACAGCAGGGTCCACAGACAGATAGAATTTTATCACTGTAGAAGTGTTTTCCTTGGTAATCTTATGTTTATTATTTTATACATTCAAAAATATTGTCCTAGGAAGGAGTCCACACACTTCATCAGACTGCCAAAGGAATCCATGGTACAAAAAAGATTCAGAATCCCTAAATTCAAGGAATACAGATATCACAGAGAGACCCATGTTCATATGGTAAGGAACACACCTCAAATGGGCTTTGGGAACTAAGTTAGGTTATTATGCTAAAGTGTTTGAAGCTTATTCTTTAAATAATGGAATGCCACTGCAAGTTTTTGAAAAGGGAATTATTTTTCTAAGGATTTAGGAAGAAAACTCCAGTAGTTATAGAATAGATAAGTGCTCTGAAGCATTGAGTCCAGGGAGGCTATTTCCAAAACGCCAGATAAGATATGATGAGATCCTAAATTAGATTAGTGACATTAGGATTGGATAGGAGGGGATGAATCCTAGAGTCATTTAGAAAATTTAATTAAAAAAAAAACTTGAGGCTGATTATATGTGGGTAAAAACTGACATAGAGGATGTAGCAAAAGCTAATTCATGTGTTAACACCAGAAGAATGTTAATAGAATTCATACCAACAGCATATTTAGGAGCAGATACTGATTTTAGTACGGTTAAGACTTTGGAAGGAGATAATAATTTTGGATTTGTACTCATTGAGTCTGAGACACTCACAAGAATTGAGAATGCCTACCTGATAATTTGAAAGATAAACCTAGAACTAGGAAGACAGGGCCAGGATGGGAAAGAATTTTTTAAAAATTTCAGATGATTCTTTACAAATCGAGATAGCATAAATACAGCAAGCATATCTGGTTCAAGTGAGTCACATGATCTGAAGAGAGACAAAGGTTTATTTCAGTACCAGATAGTTATTTAAAATGTTAATAGCAGTGACAATTTTTAAACTATGAATGTGTTATTAGCACTTAGAGTACGTTTCCAAGAGAGATGTTATGGGTGGAATTTAGGTCCTCAACTCAGCCCATAAATATACATTTTAATAGTAGCATTAAAATATTTTAAAACAATATTCAGATGTAACAACAGAGGAATCTAGCAATTGTGTATAAGGAAGTTTCTGTGGGAAAATGCCTTCGAGATCTCAAACATATCTTTCCTATGCATACCTTTTCTAACCCTTGTGCAATATGCTGGACATTGACTCAGAGATCTAGTCAGTATGGCCCAGGAAGGCATTCAGGAAAGAGAGTGAAGAGGGGATACTTCAGGATTCAGAGGTTTGATGAGCTGAGAAGTGCTAATAATGATGACAGAATTGGGTACATGATTTCTCTGGTAACTAATGTGGAGAGATCATGGAATCCCAGCACTTAAACACACCTGCATATCCTAACATCTTCAGTCTTTATTACTTCTAATTTTATGATCCTAGATTTATGAAAAGTGTCTCAAATTGTAGCACAATTCATTTAGATAATTACTTATAATAAATGAGAGCTATGAGAGATCTCCTGACACCAGCATAATTAATTGCTTTTGGATGCCCTAGCAGAATAATGCACTTCATATTCAAGAGTGGCAACCCTCTTTCCTTCTCAAACTGGAGTTCCTTAGAAATGTTATGCCCACCTTACCAAGTTACAAAATAACAAATAGTATCTCTGAATCTCTATATGCAGAATGTTAAATGAGGAGTGGATAGGCTTCAGGACCAGGTACACCATTACTGATCATTACTGTACACTCTTCTCATGGAGAAACCTGCTTTGAAAAATATAAGATGGTTTGTAGCTTTTAATGGCCTATCTTCTGCTGCCTTTGACTCTATAAACGGGGATGGGCTAGAAGTACAAATTTATTAAGACATCTACTAATTAATTAATAATTAATGTTTTTATTATTTAACATTAATTAATCTTTTTTGCAAAACCTGCCTTCTAGCTCTGTAAGAGCCATTGTGGAATGGAACAATTTTCTGACAGGCCACAAATTTAAAGTATACCACTTTAAGAAAATATTTTAGGCTCCCCTTCTCTTTAGCTATACCCAAATGTTCTGTTGGCTTTTAGATGAAATTTATATGTTTATCCAACCAGCAAATATTGATTGAGCACCTTCTGTGTGCCAGACACTGGGAAGACATAAAGATTATAGAAGTGATGGATGTAGTTGTAGACCTATCCATATAGAGTTTCTAGAATATAACTGCTCTTCTTCACTCAACTATTTATTGAACACCTACTACATGTGGGCATTTTTGAAGTGCTGCTGGTGGAGAAGAAAACCAAAGAGATAAAGATCATAGAACCTCTATTTTAGTGGAGGGAGATAAATAATATATATTATAAAAATTTAGGTAAGTTAATACTAATATGTAAGTAAATTACATACTATGTTAGGAAGTGATATGTACCATGACAAAAAATGAAGCAGGATAGTAAGAATAGGGATGCTGATGGGAATTTCTATTTTAAATACGGCGGTCAGGGCATGTCTCTATAAGCAGGTGACATTAAAACAAAGATTTGAAGGAGGTAAAGGAGCATGTGAATGTTTGAAGGAAGAGTGTCACAGATGGCTATGCAAAGGCCCTGAGGCAGGATTTTGCCTGGTCTATTCTAGGAATAACAAGGATTCCAGTGAGGCTGAAGTCAGGTAACAATGAGAGTAAGGGAGGAAATGGGAGCCAGTTTGTGTAGGGCCTTTAAAGCCAGTGTTAGGGGCTTTGTAAGAAGTGCTGTCATGGATAAAAAGACAATGCCATAGTATATTTTCATGGACTAAAGTGGCCTCTATAGATTTTGACACTTGATATCTAACTCATACCAGAAAGATGGGTCAAACTTAATGAGATCCAAAGAGGAAATATTATCTCCAGAATCTAATTCATCTACCTCTATAAAGTATACCAACTCAATGGCTATTGGGACTAACTTTTAAACCAAACTCACTCTAGCAGGCAGGCAAGATGGTACATTATTGACAGACATCACAGACAGTTTACTGATAATTTTCTGTGACTAAGAAAGTTGATGAGATTTTTCTGTGACTATGTTGATGGTAGCCTGTCTTTGGAAATATTTCCAAGGAAATATGTCTACATCTCCTCTGCTCTATAGTTTGGATCTTTTGGGTCTCAAGTGAGGGCAGATCCAAAACCATTTCCCAAGGTAAACCTTGCCTAGTCTTGCAAGTATGTCTGTGTCTACATAGCTCAGAAAGCAGTATGAAGCCTTACTTCAACTCTTGTCTTTCATAGGAAAATGTCAACCCTGCAATCATTCCTTAAATACTAGTAGTCAAGCCCTCATCAGAGAGCGTCTGCTACCCCAAGCAGAGCTGAGAGAAAAATGACATTTAAAGATCATTCATGGCACACCCTAACCAACTGGACTACGCAATATTTTCAGTTCTATACACTAATAAATCATTATAAGAAAAAGGCAAGGTATTTAGCCCCTCACTGAGCTGTGCTTTAATGCCATTTCTTGAACTTTTCCCAAGGACTTTTTCTTTTTTTCTTTTTTAAGAAACACTCTAAACAACATCTGCATTTTCAGTAAATTTGATGAAATTGCCTGTTTTTTTTATACAAGTGTTTCCTGTGTTGAATCCTTTGTGAAAAATTTCTTAGAATGTAGTATATCAGTCTGTATTCTTGAAGGATTAGAATATGACATAAAAACTCCTAAATCTGAATTAAAAAAATAAACTAAACTGATATAGGAATATATTATATGCATATAACTGATTCTTATTTTATCTGTATAAAGCAATTAAAGATAATCACTTAATTCATAGATAATTTAAGAGAAATATATAGAATACCAAAATGTTCATCTGTTATAAAACAATATCTAATTATTTTAATATTGCCCAAATATTATAGAATACTTTTAAGCATAAGATATTTTCAAAATTTTTTTAGATAATATTCTTTTGGAAATTCTCAAAATTCCAAAAATATATAATAAAATATATGAGTATTTTTTCTCTTTTATTCCAATGTGTAGTAAACTATTACTAGAGTCATATAAGGGAGAATGCAAAATCACAATTATAAATGTCAACCAGCAAAACCAAGGAACCTTAAAACAGTAAAGGTGTGGGGAGATGAAAATATGCCAGTTTAAAAGCTTAGTAACATATAAGCATCTTTGGAAGACTTTGTTTGTCTCCCCGTAAACTGTCACATTCTGATTTAGGATTGTTTGTGAAATGAATCTGGTCAGTAATGGGCCAAGATATCACTATACCCTTTCTCTTATAAATCACAGCAATTTACTCAGTAGGAATGATCTATCTTTATTCTCTCATTCCCCATAATCCAATCACTTCCTCTCATAAGCACTTTTCCCCTGGTTTTCACAATAATGCATTTTCTGTAACTAACAACCATCATTTCCTGATTATCATGCTTCTATCCTTGCACAGGAATGTGGGTCTTATGTGGGTCAGGGTCATCTTTCCCATCCATCTGTGTCCCCATGCTAAGTGTGTTAGCTGAAAGGTGAGTCTGGATAGACCATCATTTTGCCTCATACATATAAGAGTTTTAATGCCCCCAAGTCTATGCCAGTTTGATTAAGAACCATATATTTTGGTGTGTCTAATACTATACTTTCAAAATAAGCACATTCAAAGACTTATTAGTAATTTTGCCTTCTGCAGATCTCTGCAAACTTAATGATAAAAAATGTAAAAAATATTATATAGTTTTTTAGTGCACCATGCTATTGTGACTTTCCTAAAAGAATAAACATAACTAAATAAATGATTTGACAACAACTCACAAGACAGAAAATCTTGAGCTCTGCACACATGTGATTTAAATTGTCTGTATATCTATTTGGATTTAAGTTGAGCTTAAAGCTTATTTCAAGGGTCTACCCTTCAGGGTATTTTGGTTTCAGGATTTGGTAGAGTAGACTACCACATTCCTAGCTACTATCATCACTACATGAGGACTCCATTCTTTCTTAGCTTATACAAGTATTAGCCCCTAGGACTGTGAGTTGGCTTTGATTCAGCACACCTGGAAGAATTAGCTTTAAGTTTTACTTGTCTCTCAGGACTAGAGGAAATCTAATTGGCTGGGTGGTTTGAGTGGATTCCTTGCATTTTAAATAATTCAGCTCATCAAGGGACCTGAAGTTCAGCAATTAGACTGAATATATGTATGCAGGCCAAGAGCATCCTAGAACATATCCTACTGGTTACAACACTACATTAATCAGCTATCCTTCCCTGGTGTTGAATGTTTCCCTAAAGCCCAGTGATCTCACTGCCTAATATGGGACAATATGGTTGGTGTATAAAATATTTCCTACCATTCTACAGGACCTTAATTTTGTTTTATAGTTACATTTTCCAACAGCAAGATGGCATCACAAAGGCAAATATTTTAAGCCTAAGAATCTAATTAGACTGCTTGATGAGTACTGAGAATGATTCATGGATGCTCATAGTATTAGACCTCACTGAATGTCCATTTTCTGTGATGTGTAATGAGTAATTTTCTGAGTCATTTCATTCTGGCTTAAGTTGAAAAAAATACAAAATACAAAAAACTCTCACTTCCAACACTAGTAATGCCAGGTAAGAATAAAAATATTCTAATATTAGTACTATTGCTTTTAGGATCAGATAATACATCTTTTTCTAGAATAACATCACGTTTATAAGATAACTTTCTACAACAGTGGTTCTCAAAACGTGGTCTCCACACAAGCAGCATCAATATTACCTGGGAAATTGTCAGAAAAGCAAATTCTAAAGTCACATCCCAGACTTAACTGAATCAGAAGCCTGGGCAGGGATTAAATTACTGCTTCTGTGAGGGCTAGGGAAGCAGTGGAGGAGGGTTTGGGAGCTGGCGGTGATAAACATGGGAATGTGCATCCAGCCAATACACACTCCACACACTGGTCTCCTCCTACCTTCCATTTATTTTAATTCTGGATAAATTATGGCGAGTTTTCTCCCTACTGTCACTCCCTCCCATTCCCAAAGTTTCCACAGTAATAATAGGCCACTGTATTCCATAAGAACATAGAAGCTCTGCAAAGGAACCACCTGGAATAATACAGACGAGGCATCACCACAATGGAGTATTGGGACCAAGATAAATGTCCCTATTTCATCCTTCCATTCACTGTATGTAGGTAAGATAACTATCAGGTGTATCAGCAAAGAGAAAAGAAACTGAAAGTGTAGTCTGAAGAAAAGTCCCATCCAATCTGTTTGCGAATGGAGATTGTTGGATTATATACTAGAAGCTTGTCTAATATCTTCAGGTCTGTTTTAGTCCTAGTTGTCGAAGTTAATAATATCACATAATAATAATCCTTAAAATTTCTTTTAACTGTTTGGTTCTTAGTGCTTTTGCTGAAAAAGACATTGCATTTATGCATGCAAATGGGATTTCAAAATATTTTTTATATTCTGGAAAACTTGCTTAAGGTTTGGCAAAAGCTTTTTTTGGACACTAAATATTGAATTGGATGCTTTAGCAAATAGTTTAATTTTAAATGTTTACTAGTATTTCCTTTAAATTACTATTTAACCTGGATAGCTTCTCTTTGTAATCCTACATAGCACCTCTCTGCTTCTTTTTTTTTTAAGATTTTATTTATTTGAGAGAGTGAGAGTGAGCAAGAGAGAGAGAGAGAAGGGGCAGAGGGAGGGGCAAAGGGAGAGGGAGAAGCAGACTCCCCACTGAACAGGGGGCATGATGAGGGACTTGATCCTAGGATCCTGGGATCATGACCTGAGCCAAAGGCAGATGCTTAACTGACTGAGCCACCCAGGTGCCCCTCTCTGCTTCTTTTTTGTGGTACTTTCATATCACCAGGAGGCTTTGCTGAAGTCCTATTCAAGATGTAAGAGCACAGACTCTACCCTAGAAATAAATGAAGTTCATGAGTGAATCAATGTGTGTAAAGTTCTTAGAATAGAACCAGCACATAACAACTTGATAAGTTTAGCTATTGTTGCCATTATTCTTTTTTTTTTTTTTTTTTGACAGAGAGAGACAGAGAGAGAGGGAACACAAGCAGGGGGGAGTGGGAGAGGCAGAAGCAGGCTTCCTGCGTAGCAGGGAGCCTGATGCGGGGCTCGATCCCAGGACCCTGGGACCATGACCTAAGCCGAAGGCAGACGCTTAACCATCTGAGCCACCCAGGTGCCCCTAAAATATTTATTTTTAACAATTTTATTTCTTTGACAGAGAGAGACACAGTGAGAGGGAACACAAGCAGGGGGAGTGGGAGAGGGAGAAACAGAATCCTCGCTGAGCAGGGAGCCCGATGCAGGGCTCGATCCCAGGATGCTGGGATCATGACCCGAGCTGAAGGCAGATGCTTAACAACTGAGCCACGCAGGCGCCCCTAAAATATTTTTATTTAAACTCTGAAAACTTGTTTAATAATCTGGCAAAACCTCTTCTGAGTTAAATATATAGTTGAATGCTCTATTAAATTCTTTAATTTTATATGCTTACTATTTTGTCATTTAAATTATGATTTCACCCAAATATCTTCTCTTTGTAATCATATTTAGCAGCCCAAATTTAGACATTGTTCTCTTTTGTTTTCTTCATGGACTATCAATCTACTATGATACCACCTTGCTATACAAATACATTAAGTTTATTATCTCAGTTAATCATTTAGATACTGTTAATGCTTCTGAAATAGGCATGTATTTTCCTTTACTGTTTGACATGCATATTTCTTTCCTAAGTGCAGTAATCATACTTACTATGCTAATGAAAAGGAAAAATAAAAACAATATGAGCAATATAAAATAGACTGGTTTTGTGAAATAAAAGAAGCTGAACATGTTAAACATAGTAACTGGGAGAATTTTAATTTTGGCTATAACCATGTAAGTATTTGAAAGACAAATTATATACAAAAAATGAAGAAAAGAATTAGTATGAACTATTTTGCAATGGAGAATTTTGGAATTGAAATACTTTCACATGAAGTCAAATGCCTTCCTCAAGTCCAAATGCCATAATCATTTAGTCTTAGATACTGAGTAGGCATGGAGGGTGGAAACATACATAACACATGATCACCTAGTTATCTCTGCTTTTTTTTTTTTTTAAGATTTATCTATTTATTTGAGTGAGAGGAGAGAGAGAGAGAGTACATGAGTGGGAGGGGCAAAGGGAGAGAGAGAGAGAATCTCAAGCAGAGTCTGTGCAGAGCATGGAGCCCAATACGGGGCTTGATCTCAAGACCCTGAGATCATACCTGAGCCAAAACCAAGAGTCTGACGCTCAACTGAGGGCACCACCCAGGCACCCCTAGTCATCGCTGGTTTTAAGGAGCTTAGAGTTCTACAAAAGAGAGAGAAAAACAATTATGAAGCAAAATGTTCAGTATCTGAGAAACAATTTTCGAGCTGTGGGAGTGGAAAGAGGAATTCATGGAAGGGTTTGCAAAAGAGATGTTTGGTGAGAAATATAAAGAAAAGGAAACTGTTCTCAAAAAAAAAAAAGACACAAAGGACAGTAAGAAAGAACAGCAAAGATTCTGGAGCACAAAAGAGAAAGAGCAAGGGGAATATAAGCAAAATCACAGATGACCTACCTCATAGAGCATACTAAAAAGTATGATTTTTATAAAACAGGAAAATAGAAAACTTAAAGATTTTAAGCAGGGGAAAAACATTGTCAGATAGGTGTATTCAAAACCTGGGTTCGGGTAGAGAAAATGGGACAAGAAAGATCATTTGGATACCTTTGTAATAATAATCTAGGAAATTAATTTTAAGAGTCTGGATTTAGAGATGTTAACAGAGGAAAATAAATTCAAGAAGTACTTAGAAGGTAAATTCAATAGGACTCAGGTATGGACCTGGGGGTGGGGGATGGGAGACAGCTAGAAATAATTAACGATTCCTAGGTGGCTGGCATGAGCAATTAAATGAACAATGGTACAATGCACTGAAACAGGGAACACAAAGGCAGGCAAGGTTTGCAGTGGGGCAGGGGCAGTGGTATATGGGGTCTGACATGTCTGTGGAAACCTAAGCAGTCATAGCAGTTACTTCAACCTACAGGCCTAGTAAAGAGATGTCCTCTTGAACCACACACTTGGGAGATTCAGGCAACTGAGAAGGCTTTCAATAGCATCTAACTCATTTCACAGAAGTACAACCATCATGTCTAGAATAAATTATAATCATTTCTTCTAGTGGCAGCAGGTTAGAGCCATTCTAAAAATGCATTGCCACTAAATGGGCTTCTTTATGTCTTGGATTATATTTTCCTATTTATTTATGGCTAACATCTCTTCTTATCTTTATATAATTGCTTCTTTATAGAAGGGATAATATCTACCTTTGTTATGATAGCACTTATCACGTTATAAGTGCATTACACCATTTAGAATAAATTAAGGAAAATAATTGAATATATAGTAGCTCAGTGACCATTTCTTATTTTTAAAAATTGTTAAGGCATATTTTTCCCTCTATTTAGTTTTTCTTCTTTTTAGATCATAAAGTTGCATTCCTTGGAAGCCTCTTTGATGAGGCATGTTTTGTTGAAATTTTTTTTAACCTAACAGATGTTTGGGTAGTTAAAATTCCTCATGAGTATGGTATCCTGTGGTTTTCACAACCTAAGTGTTACCCCAGGAATTTTCCTTTCTTGCTGTCTTCCAGTCCTGGTGGTCTATAGGAGATGCACATTATGAGAGTCTCATTTCATTCCATACTAATTTCACACCCACACTCTTTTAAAGTTGTACATTTCCTCAGCATTATAAGTACTTATTGTGCACCATGGAGATATTTAATAGTTTTCCATTCTACATTCCTCCCCCACACACAACTCAAATGGCTTTTGAGTATAAGGATAATCAGAAAAAAAGAGATGAGTAAAATAATCTGCAAGACTTTAATGTCTCAAGTTAAATATTTCTGCCATTTGTAATTTTTGTGATTATGTTTGTATTTATACCCACTCAGCATGAAGTAGAGAGTTACGGCTATTATACAGATGACTTAAGGAGAAAAGCAATTTGGCTTCAATTATCTAGATCAGAGTATGTGGGAGAAAGAAATGTTAGCTTGAGTTGGCTGAATATTGTTTCCTTTCTTCACTCCAGTTTACAGCGATGGATTCAAACGTAGAAAGTAACCCAATTTAATTCTTTGTTTGCATTCTAACTTTGCTTCTTGGATCTTCAATTTGAATACTCTTCTTTATGGGCGCAAAGAGAGATAATACAATATGTTTTCTTATTCTACAGGCCATTTCAGAACATTTTTATAATATTTATTATTCAGACTGGGTGGTCTTTCAGAGTTATTCAGTTTTTGAATTTTGAATTCAAAATTTTGAAAAAGTTGATATCAAACTAACCATCAGTTTCCAGGTCATTTCAAGAAGTTCCAGGCTTTTTGATATGAGGGCCTATTACTAAGTGCTTATGTGCAACTCGATGCCATTAGAAATGCACACATATGAAATAGTGATTTATACTAATTTATACTGTTGTTTAGTCTTTCCTATCATTGAGAGAAATTGTTCATTTTCATTTTATCTTCTTATATCAGATTATGAAACAACATAACACTCTTTTGAATAATGACTGATATTACAAAACATAAATTTTCTTCACTCAGATTACTTTGTTTGTAAAATGTCTTTAATACTTTTCATCTTTAATATTCAGAATAAACACCTAATCATTATTTATTTTTTATCTTAAAAGCATTACCGCTTATCAAGATTTTTGTTGCTGGACTATTTTAATTTATTTTATTCCTTTTTTAAAAAGATTTTATTTATTTATTGGAGAGAGAAAGAGAGCACACAGGCAGGGGCAGAGAGAGAGGGAGAAGCAGACTCCTTGCTGAACAGGGAGCCCAACATGGGGCTCAATCCCAGGACCCCAGGATCATGACCTGAGCTGAAGGCAGATGCTTAACCAACTGAGCCACCTAATTTATTTTATTCTTGTATCATATATTAGTTCACTATTTTTATTATCTGGCAATAATATGTGTAGTGTCTTTTTTTTCTTTCATATCAAATGCAATCTCAGATGATCTCTCCTGGGCTTAATATAATAAATAAAACTTTTCTCTCACTGTATAATTATGAAATTCAGATATATATGTGTGTGTGTGTATATATGTGTGTATGAATATATGTATATATACACACACAATTCAGAAAAATGTCTTCTCCATTCCTGAGAAAAGAGGTAACCAACTCATTCTAATAACTTATGCAATTTATTATTCCCATACATACAAATACTCAGATGAAAAGAGAGTAAGTTTGCAAATGCCAAGAAAAATCATATGTCTGTTGTCACAAATTCTTTTTTTTTAAATTTTTTTATTTATTTGACAGAGAGAGAGAGACAGCGAGAGAGGGAACACAAGCAGGGGGAGAGGGAGAGGGAGAAGCTGGCTTCCCGTGGAGCAGGGAGCCCGATGTGGGGCTGGATCCCAGGACCCTGGGATCATGACCTGAGCTGAAGGCAGACGCTTAACAACTGAGCCACCCAGGCGCCCCTGTTGTCACAAATTCTGAAATATATAAACTTTTTTACTTTTCTCTCTAAATCACAGTGGTAGAAAGGCACTTTCCATGTATCCTCTGGAACTAAAATAAGAAGAATTTTTTTTATTCTACTGATAAACAACAAAGTAGAAAATCAGCTCTCAAGCAGAAAGAAAAAGAGAAAGGGAAAAGGATTAGTATAGACAACCTACTTAAATATTGATAAATATCTTCATACTCAAGTATTCTCTGATGGTGAATTCAAATTGTGGCAATGAGATACTTGATCCAGGGAGAAGAAAAGTACCAGATAAAAGACAAACTAGTGCTCTGTAGAGAGGCACCTGGAAGCTGGGATGAAGAGAAGCCAAGATTACTTTCTCCATTGCACCAAGAACTAACCAACCAGCTAACCACCAATGACAAAGGGAGACATCCTGGTAAAACTAGGAAAATAATGCTTTAAAAAAAAAAAAAGCTCACACTGATTGCAGAAAGTTTGCAATAATCTACCATTATTCCTTTAGGCCAAAATGAGCAAAATGGAGTAGTAGGAAATTGAAAATGATCTAATTCCAGTGAGTTGATCACAGATCTTAAAAAGGGGGTAAGGAGGAGGGGAGACCAGGTGGAAGCAATGACACTCAAAAGGAAAAATTCCTAAATTTTCAAATTAAGACTGTGAGATTCTTTGAAAACTCAGCTTTGCAGTTCATTTAGCAGATTCTGAATTAATCATGCTAATTGTCATTTTATGCTAACTGAACATTTATCATTATGTCTAGAGTGCTTGAAAAGATGATGCATTCAGAAAATCCACTTGCTGGCTCACTGTAGGAGGTAAAAGCAGGTATTATCTAAGTGACATGATGGTGAAGAGTAGGATGGGAATCCTCAGTGTCAGGATGGGAATCCTCAATGTCTGAATCCTCAGACCTTCAGTGCAGGCAGAAGGTCTAGTTAACTAAAGTCTCCAAAGTAGCTGTCCACAGGCCAGATCTGGGCTACTGGTGTGCTTAGTTTAAACTACTAAATGATTTTAAATTAAAAAAAAAATCCAAATCAGGGAAATCCAAATCAAACCTCAATGAGATACCACCTCACACCAGTCAGAATGGCTAAAATTAACAAGTCAGAAAATGACAGATGTTGGCGGGGATGTGGAGAAAGGGGAACCCTCCTACACTGTTGGTGGGAATGCAAGCTGGTGCAGCCCCTCTGGAAAACAGTATGGAGGTTCCTCAAATAGTTGAAAATAGAGCTACCATATGATCCAGCAATTGCACTACTGGGTATTTACCCCAAAGATACAAAAGTAGGGATCCAAAAGGGTATGTGCACCCTGATGTTTATAGCAGCAATGTCCACAATAGCCAAACTATGGAAAGAGCCAAGATGTCCATCGACAGATGAATGGATAAAGAAGATGTGGTATATATATACAATGGAATATTATGTACCCATTAAAAGGAATGAGATCTTGCCATTTGCAATGACGTGGAAGGAACTGGAGGGTATTATGCTGAGCGAAATAAGTCAAACAGAGAAAGACATGAATATGACCTCACTGACATGAGGAATTCTTAATCTCAGGAAACAAACTGAGGGTTGCTGGAGTGGGGGGTGGGGTGGGAGGGATGGGGTGACTGGGTGATAGACACTGGGAAGGGTATGTGTTCTGGTAAGCGCTGTGAATTGTGCAAGACTGTTGAATCTCAGATCTGTACCTCTGAAACAAATAATGCAATATATGTTAAGAAAAAAAAAAAAGAAGATAGTAGGAGGGAAGAATGAAGGGGGGAAATCGGAGGGGTAGACGAACCATGAGAGACGATGGGTTAGCCATGAGGGAGGATGGGTTAGCCTGGTGATGGGTACTGAGGAGGGCACGTTCTGCATGGAGCACTGGGTGTTATGCACAAACAATGAATCATGGAACACTACATCTAAAACTAATGATGTAATGTATGGGGATTAACATAACAATAAAAAAATTTTTAAAAAAAGAAGTAAAAAAAAAAAGGCCAAATTGTTATAAGCAAGAAACTGAGCATTTTCACATTAAAAAAAATCTAAATTTCCTGTTTCTCTGAAAACATCAGAAGTCCTAATGGCATGGCCTGTCTATAGGACAGTTATTAGCTTTTAAATAGCACATTCTCTGTTAATTTGTCACGGTTTCCACCACTCCCAATTGCCTTGCATCAGCCTACTTCATTCATTATAGTACCCCTTCAGTTAACTTCCAGTTGCCTCGGGACTTTAAAGTTTATTCATTCAGTCAATGTCCCATTTTTTAAAAAAGATTTAAAAAAAAAATTTTTTTTAAAGACCTTATTATCCATTTGAGAGAGAGAGGGAGAGAGCACAAGCAGGGGGAGCAGCAGAGGGAGAGGGAGAAGCAGACTCCCCACCGAGCAGGGAGCCCAATGTAGGGCTCTATCCCAGGACCCTGGGATCATAACCCAAGCCAAAGGCAGAGGCTCAACCGACTGAGCCACCCAGGTACCCCATTCAGTGTCCCATTTTTAAGCCAAATCTTCATTTGTGATTTTCCAGGTTGATGCAACTGAAATCCCTATTTTCCTACATTCTTATCTCTTAACATGTATTCTGTTTTCTAGTTAATTGGACTAGAATAGTTATTTCTTCTCAAAACCAACAGGTTCAAAATAACCATGCTTACTGACTAAACCAATCCAAATTTGATTTTTTTTTTTCTTTTCTGTGTTATGGCACCATCAACCTCAGTATCACCTGAACTTGAAAACAGTTCATTCTCTCCTACCCACTTGAGTTTATTCCATCAAGTTTAACTCACTTAGGAAATAGTAATAGAGTACCTACTCTTACCAGGCACCATTCTCTAGGCAATAAGAAATAGCAATGGTCAAGACAGATTCTAAAAACAAATAAAAATAAAAAGCTATTACATAATTATAAATGCTCATTAAGATAACATGATATTTTAGAAAAAGACTGCAAAGTTGTTTTAGATTGGGTGGTCAGGGAAATCCATTCTGAGCAGGAATCATTTAAGTAGAGGTATACATTATGAAAAGCTGCTCATGTGAGGCTGGGGTGAAAGAACATTCCAGTCAAAAGAACATTCCAGGGGGGTGCAAAGGCCCAAGTCATATAGGACTTTGTTGATAATGTTAAGAAATTTGAATTTGGGACACCTGGGTGGCTCAGTTGGTTAAGTGCCTGCCTTCGGCTCAGGTCATGATCCCAGGGTCTTGGAATCAAGCCCCACATAGGACTCCCTGCTCAGCGGGGAGCCTGCTTCTCCCTCTGCCTGCTTCTCCCCCTGCTTGTGCTCTCTCTCTCTCTCCCTGACAAATAATTAAATAAAATCTTAAAAAAAAAAGAAATTTGAATTTTATTCTAAAGCCATGGAAATCCATTGGATGGCTTTAAACAAGGAAGTGACATCATCTGATTTAGGTTTAAAAGATCAGCCTGGAAGCTCAGGAGGTCAGTTAGGTTAATGCAGTGATAATAGTAAGACGAGTCAGAGCTAGAAACAGATATTTGAGAATGATCACTGTATCAGTAGACCTTAAAGTCATAGGACAGGATAAAATCACTTCAAGGTAAGATCTCCTAGGGGTTGTGTGTTGATACAAAAAAGGGTCAAATATAGATATCTGGGCACTCCAACACTTAGATTTAAAAAAGGAATGAGCAAAGGAGACTGAGAAAGACCTACCAGGGTGATAGGAGAAAAAAAAGAAGGGCAGATATTACAGAAACCTAGAGTCAAAGTGCTACAAGGAGGAGTGGCTGGATAATTGTGTTGAAAGCTGAGTTGTTTGGATTCTATCTCAAATGTTGAATTGCATTAACAAATATTGATTGGAAATTTATTATACAAAAATTACACCAGGCATTCCTGGGAATACATTTAGTAACCTAAAAAATAAAGTCTCTAGATCAAAGTTTATCTATAAAGTCCTACAACAGCATCTATTTATCACTGAAAATCTCACTGTATCTCTCTTTGGTACTCTACTTACCGGTACCAAAAAATTTTAGGAAAATGTGATTTGGATTTGAAAGGAATCACCTAGTAACAGTCTTGATCAAGATAGAAGACTGGTAACATAAGGTCCCTATTTGGATGGTTTATGTGGGAGGGTATTGCGATTGGGTGACCTGGGCAACTTGAAATTTGCTCAGGATGGCTTGGGGTGGAAATGGCATTTCGGACAGTGCAGCTCTGGCTTTCACAGCACTTGACTTACAATTTATTTGTTTTTCATGGAAGCCATTATAATTCTATGTAGATACTGTTTAGGATAAATAATAGAAATTTATTTACTCACTCATGGTTAATAATGTTATCTAACCAAGTAGGGTAACAATTAGTTTTAAAATATAAAACTAAAGTTATAATAGCATTTTTACCATACTTTGAATAATTTCTATGGAAAAGCATTTGAAGAGCTCTTTCTTGAGTACAAAAGTTCTAAAAATGGGTAGATGGCAGAATAATTTTGAGAAATTATTTTGTGTTTCTTTTCTGTGTTTTTTCCTTCTCCACATCTCAAACTCAGAGTTGAACCCTTGGTATTTCTTTGCCTCAGAATTTTATATAGGTATAAAGCACAAGCTGAAAAGCTGCTTGCTGAGAGACCTATCTCAGCTGTTGTGGGTGTGTGTGTGTGTGTATCCCTAAAGTCACTGAAAAAGTTGTAAAGTCTGGCTTAAAAGCAGCAGAGCATCCAGATATGAAGGGAAAATGTAGGTATGGACAAAGGGTGCTCAATGGCAATGAGTATAACCTAATAATATACTACAAGAGAGGCCCAAAATGCTTTATTGCAAGAGAAGACTCTAGGACTTGGTGGAACTCTGAAAGTCTGAGAAAAGCCTTAACTAATAATGTCTGAAATTGAGTTTCCCATTGGGATTCAATTAAATTAAAAACAAATGTTATTACATGCATTAGTTTACACACTAATTCAGTAATTTTCATGTTCAGTGATTTTACACAAAATTGTATTAAGTAAAAATCATTAATTCAACAGCTATCAGTGTGTGTATATATATGTACTTATTTATTTATAAATATATATATATTTCCTTTGCATGGAAGCATCACAATTCCATGTAGATAGTATTCAGGATAAGTAACAAATTTATTTAGGTAATTATGATTAACGATGCTGTCTGAACTAGTAAGGTACTAGTTATTTTTAAGATATAAAACTAAAGTTGCAAGAGCAATCATTACCTATACTTTGAGTGATTTCTGTGGGAAAGCATTCAAAGAGCTTTTTATTGAATGCAAACGTATAAACACATATACAAGGTAATACTTACGACCAGCAAGGGTTTGTGTAGATATCCAGTTGGAAGCATTGCCATAGCCGGCATTGGTGCTGGCAGCCACCTGGAATCGGTACCATCTAAATTTCTTTAATCCATACACTGTCTCTTCAGTTAAGTCAGCTTCATAAAGGTATTGAATTTTTTGATATTCAACACATTCTTCAGAATCCCATTCTATGCATCTCTGAGCCCGCAGTTGAGTGGTGATCTTGTAGTTTTGGAAGTAGCCAAGAATAATGTCAGGTCTCATCCATGTTAATGTTGCACTAGTTGATTGAACATTAGAAAAAACAATATTTGTGGGAACACTGGGAACTAAAAGTTAAAGGAGAAAAATTGAAAACAATTAGAATTACCAAAAACTGTCAAACAGAAGGAAGAAATGGATTCAAAAATATGTCTTTATTATGCACCTAGTGGCAATCTCTTATTACAACTGCCTTTAGATTAGCATCACCACATTTAATGAGCAGAACCTTAAGGTGATGCTTCAGAGACCATTGATTCAAAAGGCAGAGGACAAAACAACTATGATTTGATTAATTCCCAATTTTGCTCCCAAACTGACTCATAAGAATCTCATATAAACTTACTTAGGCTTCATATATAAACACTAGTACAAAGAAAATTGTATGCTCATTTAATCTTATGTACTTCCCTGGGTATGGACTGAGTTTTAATATTCAGTTCCCAAGAAAGACATACTTACATTTAAATGTCTGGATAGACACAAATACATCTTATATATAGTAAATATTGATTATACAATAATTCTAAATAAACAGTGTTATTAGCAGAATTAATAATTTACATATTAGTTTATTTTTATTTTATCTTGCATATACTTAAATTTGACAAAACTGATAAATAAATTAATTAATTTGACAAAACACTTTCTAGAACATCATCCAGCACACTGATATTAATACACAGACAGGGCGCCTGGGTGGCTCAGATGGTTAAGCGTCTGCCTTCAGCTCAGGTCATGATACCAGCGTCCTGGGATCGAGTCCCGCATCGGGCTCCCTGCTCCTTGGGAGCCTGCTTCTCCCTCTGCCTCTCTCTCTCTCTCTGTCTCTCATGAATAAATAAATAAAATCTTAAAAAAAAAATACACAGACAAAGTTATCTGTATATCATCTACAATCACATGGTCCTACTTGGGGTCACCTATTAGATTTCATATTGACCACTGGTTTGCTATTTGTATACCACCTGTGAGGCTCTGAGCCTGGTGTGAAGGATTCAAGATATAAAAGGCTTATGTCTTATTTTCAAGAAACAGCCACTTATTGAACAAGTAATACAAGCATGTTATGGTTAGGAACATGAAAGAACAATGAACTAAGTGACATAAGTACTTTCTTCAACCATGCCTTTCCTGCATATGTGCAAAGGCTTTTGCTTAGAAGACTAAGATAGAATGGTAACAATGACTTGTATGAAAATGACATAATCAGTAAAAACTATATGACAATAGTCACACTTAAAAATAAGAAAATAAGCTGGAAAACTCATTCGTTCTTAAATATATCATATTAATTCAGGATTCAATAAATATCTAATGAGCACCTAATTTGTGCCAAGTGCTATCATAGGTGCTGGGTATACAATGAATAAACCAGACAGAAGTCCCTGCCTTGTGTAATTTACATTCGGGATATTTATATACAATAAAAGTATAAGTGAGTATTGTATATAGTATTTTGGATGATGATTAGTGTTTTGGGGAGAAATAAGGAAAGGAAGAAGGAGAGAAAGATGATCCAGGGATATTAAAATTTTTAACTGAGTAGGCCTCACTGATTAGAAGACATGAAGTTCCTGATGAAGGTGGGGGAACAAACCATGGGAATATTTGGAAAAAGAACATTCCTGGCAAGGGAAAATGCATGATTATAAGCCCTACGTTGGAACCATCCTTGGTATATTTGAAGAATAACCCGGAGGCCAGTGTGGCTAGTAGGAGTTGAGGTCTGAGAAGAAATAATGAAGGCTAGATCGTATACGACATTGTAGGACCTTCTTAGGACATTCATTTGAGCAGAGGAATGACAGGCTCTAACTTGTTTTCACACAATCACTCCAACTACTGTGCTGATTATGGACTGAAGGGATAGAAGGGTACAAACAGGGAGAGCAATTAGTAGGCTGTTTCAATGTCAACACAACAGATCATGATGGCCTGGTGGGGATCACAGCAGAAGAAATGAAAGGAAGCATTCAGATTCTGAACATATTTTAAAGGGGAGTTGACAGGATTTGCTGATGTGTGACATGTGGGGTATAAAGGAAGGAGAGAGTAGAGGAAAGCTCTAAAGCCTTTGGACTGAGCAAACAGAAGGTTGAAGTCATTATTAACCAAGATGATGTGGGAGGAGTAAGCTTTGGGGAGAGAGATTACGAATTTATTTTGAGCATGTTAACTTTAAATGCCTACCAGATACCCAGAAAGAGATGTCACATAGATGGATACATGAGTCTGGAGTTCTGTAGAAAGGTCTAGACTATTCAATAGGTCAGCTATACAATAACCTGGGGATATACTGTGTTAGAGGAACTTATAGTTTGTCAGGCAATGGAAAGCTATCAAGCTGTCAAAAGGAGATGTTCAGAAGTACATTTTATCAAGTCTAGTCTAGTAATTACACTACAGAAAAAGGGACAAATTTATATACCAGTGGATATGCTAAAAAAAAGAAAGAAGATGGTAGCAATAAGAAAGAAATATATTTTTAGATCTATTTTGGTGGTTGAATTCATGGAACTGGCAAATGAATCAGAAGATGATAGGATCAGAATTTGAAGGAAGTTTAGAGATGATCTTGGTCAACCTGTCTTTTTATGTCTGACCTTTATGTAGGCAGATGTCTCCCAAGATTCCTGGCCCCTGTACACTCACCTTCATCCAGTTTTTCAACCAAGCTCTGATAGGTGCTGATATGAAAAAGTTTTTTATCTATAATTAAGAAACCAAATCAATTAAGGAGTGCACTTGTGATGAGCACCAGGTGTTGTATAGAAGTGTTGAATCATTATTTGTACGCCTGAAACTAATATTATACTGTATGTTAACTAAAGACTTAAAAAAATAAAAAATAAATAAAATAGGGAGAGATTATGCAGTGGACCTGATTTTATAGCACAAGTCCTTTAAAAGCAGAGAGTTTTCTTTGGTTCATTACAAAAGAGGAAGGAACATATTCTAAGCAAGGGACAGATTTGATGTATAAAAATTCATTCATTATTGGCTTAGAAGTAGAAGGAGCCATAGGATAAAGAATCTATGGACATCTCTAGGAACTCAGAGAAGCCCTTGGCTATGAACCAGCCAGGAAATGGGTGTCTCAGACCTATAAATGTAAGAAACCAATTCTGCTTGTGAGCTTAGAAGAGGACTGAGCTCCACATGAGTATATAGCTTACTGACACCTTGAGTTGGCTTGTAAGCCTCTGGATAAGGAATCCATGCACAACATACCCAGACTTCTGACCTACAGAACTGTGCAATAATCAATGGGTGTAGTTTTAAATCACTAAGTTTGTGATAATTTGTGACATAACTATAGAAAACTAATGCAATTTTCCTCTATAAAATGGCCAATTTCTACTTTTCTGGACTCTGCTTAAATATATAGAGCAAAAGGAAACTCAAAATCTTGAGGGGATTCATTTTAAAATTTATTTTCAGATAACTCTCTTAGTTTGTACTTCATTATTTTGAACTGATAGCCACCCTCCTCTAAATCCTAATTCTACTCTGAAAACCCACCTCAAATAGGCCTAATCCTCTTTTCAACTCCACTTCATTCCAATATGTATTCCAAAGATCTAGAAAGGTTCTGATTCTACATTCATATCAATAAAAAAGATTGAGCAATTACTCCAAAATGTGTATGCCTATTCATATGTCATATACACAAACAAATATCAATCTACATATTAGATTGTGTCTCTGAAGGTCTGGAGTAATGCTTGCAACAAAATAGACATTTAATAAATATTTTTTTGAACAATGAGCAAATAAGTAAGAGGACATAACAGGAGATTTCACTTATTTATTTATTTTTAAAGATTTTATTTATTTGAGAGAGAGAGAGCAAGAGAGCGAGAGTGCATGCACAAGTGGGAGGAAGGGGCAGAGGGAGCATGATGTGGGGCTCCATCCCAGGACTCTGGGATCACGACCTGAGCCAAAGGCAGACGCTTAACTGACTGAGCCACCCGGCGCCCCGGAGATTTCATTTAGATAGATGGTCAGGAAAGGCTTTAATTTAAATCAGAGAACTGACAGATAAGATTAGCTTCCCAGGTGGAAAACATCAGGATGTGTTAAGATTCTGAGGGAAAGAGAGTCATGGCCTATTAGAAGCACTTAAAGAATATAGCTGGGTCCACAAGGAGATGGATAGGAAGATAGAAAGCTAGAGATGTAGTTCAGAATCAGATAACGTTCAGCCTTCTGGACTGGATTCAAGAGTTTTAGTCTTATCTTAAGTGTAGTGGGGATACTTGAGAAGTTTAATATAGACTTTTCATTTGCATTAAAGCCATAGACTCTGCTCTATCCCTATGGGAGTCAGGGAGTATGATCCAGACATTTCCCTCTTTTTGAGTCCACCACCAAACACCCCTTCCATGTTTCAATTTCCTTTACCTAGGGTTTACTAAGCAATTAGAAATGGGAAGAAAATGGGATGCATTAGTTATCCAAAGAACTGGAGAAGGCAGAAGAGACTATCTTTTTCCCAATTCAGCAGAAGGGATGACTAAATGCCCATTGTTGTTCTATGACCAATTTTTTTCCACCTCCAATGTTCAGACTGTAGGAATGAAGACTCTAATGGCAAAATTTGTAATGCATAAAAATTTTCAGCAGATTAATAGTGGTCCACAGACTCCTGTGTTTTCCAAATGAGTACTGCAGAGAAATAAAGGTCTAAAAGGAGAGTTCTTTCACTTGACAAAGAAACAAGAAGAATTATGTGTAACCCGACTAAAGGAAGAGTAACAACAATTGAGTTGCCTTCCATGTGACAGGCATAATGATGGAGCCTGCACAGATACACAGTGTCTGGCACATATGGGCACTCAATAACTGTTGTACTGCTTAGATACAATTGTTCAATGTATCTATATGTGTTGCCTATATGAATAATTTATGTTTGACTATATGAATAAATTATGGCTCATTGAAACAGTCCTTTGGTTTTCAGGTGGTACAAAATTTTGTCCACATTTTCCAATCAAATGTATTTAGAAAGATAAACCAAAAATAAATCTAATCTGAGGCCAAATATGTAACTCATAAACATTTTTTTTATAGCAAGGCTACCTCAGTGACACTCATAAAAGACCAGCATTTATATGCAGTATCTTCTCTCTTGATAAACTGTGTGTTGAACTAGACTATTTCAAAGCAACTGCCCTATTGAATTACAGATACAAAAAGGATTACACTCATTTTAGCATGGAGAATCAGATTTCCATTCCTTAAGAATGACTAAAAACCTCAATTTTTTTCTATCCACAGATGGTACTAATTTGAACACATCATTCCATGCTTCCTGGAGTAATCACACAGCTTGCTTAGATTTTCTAAACATGACTGAACTGTGATGAAGCGATCAACATTCACTGGCAAGGTATTCCGTAAATTACATTTTTATTCATAAATTATTCTTATCTGTGGAGTACTTTCATCATGGTTGAAATGAAAGTCTGTAGAACTATATAAGTGATATTTGTTGTAGGTTTAAATGCATATCAGTTTTTAGTGACTATTTAGTAGGTTCCACTTAGGAGATGAAAATGTGTATAAAGTGTAATTATTCTCTGAACTTCTGAATATCAGTTATTAGAAGTTGCCAACCTCCCATGATAAGATTCTTATGGTGGTTTGTACTGACTTCTCACTGAACTGATTAAGTATACTAACATGGAAGACCAAGTTTCTTTAATTCTTTATTTATGACTATATATTTTTATCTTCAACCACAGATGTACTTTCTTTTAAACAAAACAGATGCCTGAACAATTATATTTATAAAACTTAAGAAAGTACCAACACAATCTTTCCTAGTTTATCAAGAATATTTTTGTCTCTACTAGTTTTAAACAATCCTTTTAGAAACACAAAGTACTGATATATGATATGAGCATATACAAATAAAATTACAGTTTACCAACACTAACATAGTATGAATCAATATAAAAATAGAAATTCCTACAAAGTTGAGTGCAAAAAAATTTCAGCATAGCAGATATAAATTTTGCACTAACTTGAATTTAATCAGCAACATTTACTGATCATTCACATTGAACAGTGTGGGCAAGTTATTATAGTCTTAGGGAATAGCTGCTTTTCATAAATATATGTAAAGTAATTTAACTAATAGAAACCACCACAAATAGGTGATGCCCAAAGGAAAGTTTCAAGGAAAGAGAATATCTGGGGGCTATAATTTGAAGGAAGAATTAAGAATCAGTAGATATGTGGAAGAAAAGATGTTTAAGCACATTAGGTATGGGAGAGATGTAAGTAACTACAAATTGTCAAAGTCTGGAAAGTATACTAGACTAGAGAAAAGAAAGTTTAAGGAAGTAATAATAAAAAAAGAGGGGGCCATTAAGTGTCGTGTTATTGAAAGGCATTGAAAGTTTGAGAGGTGAGTTTAGGTAGTCTCTATTAGGCAATAGAAAACAATCAACAGAAATTAACTGGTAAAGTATAAACTTAAAGCCTGAGCCTCCATGTAGCTAGTTATTAGGAAAAGTATAATTTGATAGAAACTGGTTAGATGTTATATATATACATATGCAGTGCAATGCAGGTTACAATAACAAAGAATAATTGGGAATAGATTTTTTTAAAAAGGCAAAGAACATCAGCAGAATGTGCTTATTTATTGGGCAGAAAGGAAATAGGAGTAAAACATGGAATGAACCCAGGAATTGGGTCAACAGATTAAATGTACATCGTACACTTCCTAAAGGTAGGCTATGACTTGGCTCTATGTTATAGAAAACAATACAAAGGAAAAACTCAAGATTTTAAATCTCTGTGATTATAAATAAAGACAAATTAAATGAACAAGAAAATACCATAATCTCTGGTACTGAGATGAAAGATATATTTCTCTCTCCTCTCAAAAAAAATCAAATAAACAGGTTGCCATGTAATTTAATGAACAATATCTTCAACAACATCCTTACATAGTAAATGCTAAGTATCTTTAACTTGGCTCTTTCTTACAATGTCTCTCAATGTGAGTGAGCAGATTATCAAACATGTTTTAGTAAAACTATTTCTTCAGAGGTTCTAATTATTCTTCTCTCTAGCAATCTAGTTTAACCCAGAAATAGATTTTGGAGTAGCTGGGCTAGAATTTATCAAAATATGCTACATAAACATGATTTTAGGTGGTACTATGAAACTGGGAACATGCACTCTTATTAGTGTGCCAAATAAAATCATCTTAAATATTACACTTGAAAGAAAGAAAACTGAGAAGGTATAAAGCAGGACAAAATTTCATAAAAATTTTTAAAGTGTCTATCATAATGCATGTATAAATGGACAACTGAGGGATCCAAAACTCTATGGATCATAGCTATAATAATATTAGTTCTTAAGTCAAGTATTACTGAATGCATAATTTATTTATAAAAATATTTCACTAAAACTTTTGTTTTGTTTTTGGACATTACTGAAAAAAAAAGTGGGTTATATATGTTGTGTTTGGAGGGAAAATGAGTTGATTTGTTTTATAAAGTCATTAGTTTGACAGCTCTATATACCAAGCCAAATCATGAGAATGTCCATCAAAATGACAAATTTGATTTGAAATTACTTATCTGAAGTAGTTCTTAGGGTAGTAATTATATAGCAGAGTTAGTTGTCTATTAAGAACAACCCTATAACACCTGGAGATGAAATTGAATCATTGACACTAATGAAGAAATGGGAAAGATACTGGTTTGTGGGGATTTGCTTGAGGATGGATATGAGTAAATGACATGTTAGTTTCATATCTTATTAACATGAATAGAGATATCTTGGGAGGAGAAGAGTGGGTTAGCCTAAGAGATCAAGAGAAGCCAAGTTGGGATAAATAAGTATATATAAGCTTGGAAATCATAAGAGTGAATAAACATTTAAGGGGAGTATTTGTATATGTAGTATCACAACAGCAGATGATAAAGAACGGAGTCTCTGTCAAGTTAGTAGTTAATGGGCAGTGAAGTAGAATGGGAAAAAGAAATCATAAAAAACTCAGTCAAAAATGTCTGGCTTATATTGAAACTTGAGAAATATTTGTTTAACAAATAAATAAATAATTGAGCAAATGAATGGATGGATGCATGTACCGATTTCAAGAAGAAAGTGTCACCAATGCTGTTACCAATGTTGATTGATGAACAAGTGTCACCAGTGCTGATTGTAATCAAATGCTACTTGAAACCATTCCTGTTTTCTAAGGATTGTGGCTGTACAGAAATCCTTGATAGATTAAAATATACAAAAGCAGTCCTGGTTGTAAAGTTTGGGGAAAGCTCTATGAAAGAAAAGGAAGAATTTGGAGTTTTCTGGGATTCTGTGACACACACATACACACACACACACACACACACATGGAGAGAGAGAGAGAGAATCAAAGGAGAGATGAAAAGAGAAAAAACCAACAGAGGAGAAAGGATGAAAGGATGGAGTGAGATTGGGGACTCCATGAAATAAAGTAGCCAATAGAAAAATCCCTGATTGCCAAAATATTTTTAAGAACAGAACTATATACTGTTTATTTTAGAGTCATGTATATTATTGCAATGTAAACCTCCCCTCTGTGTGCTTATCACAAAATATTCAGTAAGGCTATTTTTACATCAAAGTATTCAGTATGACTAGAATTGTCAAAACCAGCAAAAAATAATTTTGCAGAAGGAGCAAAATACCAAAATATTCCAGTTCCCAAACACAGTAAGTTTGAGGATCTGTTCTGATGGTACAGGAATAGTTTGTACCAGACTAATTCTCTTGAAGATAACAACTATGCACCCTGGAGGAAACAAAGAAGCATACAAATGGCTTTTGGCTTGAGGCGTTAGGAAATGGCATGTGAGAATGCCAAAGCAGTTGGAAAAGGAGGGAGCCAAAGAGGGGTTAGACCTAAATTCTGGGTCTAAACTCGTCTGAAATCCTTGGCTAATCTCTTAATTGTAGATGTATGAGGGACACACTGAGGAACATAGTGGAAAGAAACAGAGGCATAACTGAGTAGAAATTTTAGTTGCTTTCCAATGCAGAGGAGACAGAATTTGGAGTTTCAATTCCACCAAATTAAGGGATTGGTAAACGGCACAGTGCTCATATTAAAATCCTAAAAGGGCCCATACCTTTAACTTTACTCTATATCCCAGGATTAAGGTAGTTCTTCTGTAAATAATGGAGAAATCAAAACCACACATTCACAAAATTACTACTCAGTAATTTAATAGTCTGTTAGAATAAAAACCAACACTCTTCAGAACAAAATAGCAAAATCCAGAGTTTCTGCAAAATATCACCAACAATGTCCAATATAAGCTTAAAAATTACTGGGCAGGCAGGAAAATTACTAGTGACAGGAAAATGTGACTCACAGGAGGAAAAAGTACTCAATAGAAAGAGATCACAGAATAAGTCAGGTGAAGGAATTAGAAGGAAATGAATTTCAAACAATATAAGTATTTTATTTGACTTAACAGAAAACACGATCATAATTAGAAACCAAATAAGGAATTTCAACAGAGGCATGGAGATAAGGAAACACAGAACTAAATAAAAATTCTAGAACTTAAAAATAATCTGAAATGAAAATTCACTGGATTTAACACCAGAGTAAAAATGGCAGAAGATAGTCAATAAACTTGGTAAAACATCAACAGAACTCCAATCTGAAGAACGTAGGAAAAAAAGTGAAAAAATTTAATAAAGCCTCAGTCATTTTAGGAATGCTATCAAGAGGTTATAATTGGAGTCTCAGAATAGGAAAATGGAAGAAAAATATTTGAAAAAATAATGACCAAAAATTTCTCAGATTTCAGAAAAATATTAATTTACCAATACAAAAAGTTAAATGAACCCTTAGCAAAACAAATGCAACAAAAAGTACACTGGCCATATCACTGATAAACTGCTTTAAAGAAAAGATAAAGAAAAAGGATTTTGAGAAGTGCCAGAAAAAAACAACATGTATCACAGACAAAAGAATGATATCTTTAAAGGGAAAAATACTTGGGGGGAGGGTGGGGAGAAACTAACTTCCCAGAATTTTATATCCAGTGAAAATATTCTTCAAAAATGGAAGCAAAATAATTCTATTTTTAAGTAAATAAAATCTGAGAGAATTTGTTGTGAGCATACCTGCACTAGAAGAAAGTCTTAAGAAAGCTAAAGGGAGGTACAGGAGGGGAAGAAGGAAGGGGGGGAAATTGGAGGGGGAGACGAACCATGAGAGACTATGGACTCTGAGAAACAAACTGGGGGTTCTGGGGGGATGGGTTAACCTGGCGATGGGTATTAAAGAGGGCACGTTCTGCATGGAGCACTGGATGTTATATGCAAACAATGAATTATGGAACACTACATCAAAAACTAATGATGTAATGTATGGTGATTAACATAACAATAATTAAAAAAAAGAAAGCTAAAGGGAAATGACACTAGGTGTGTGACATTGGATGAAATGACACTGTAATAAAGAACACCAAAAACAGTAATTACATAGAAAAGATATGTGGTCTTTTCTAAATTTATGTAAATCTACTGGTAAGTAAAAACAATACAATAAATTGTGGGGTTTACAATGTACATATATGTAAATTATTTAAAATATATGGATATCAAATGCATGACATAAATAGCACAAAGTATAGCAAAATGCATGGAACTGTACTTTTGCAACTCCATAGAGTGAGGGGAGGGGAGAAGGAGGGGGAAAAGGGGAGAGAGAATCTTAAGCAGGCTCCACGCCCAGTGCAGAGCCCAACATGGGGCTTGATCTCACTACCCTGAGATCTTGACTTGAGCCAAAATCAAGAGTCAGATGCTTAACCAACTGAGCCACCCAGGCGCCCCTGCAACTCCATATATTTTATGTGAAGTTGTATGATATTAAGTAGCTATAATAAACTAAAAAATCACATTGTAATCCCCTTGAGCAACTACTAAATATTAATAAGACAAAGAAGTACAGCCAAAAATACAACAGATGAAATAAATAGAGAGCTAAAACTATTCAATTAACACAAAGGAAGGCAAGAAAGAAGAGAGGAACTAAAAAAGATATAAGACAAAGAGAGAACAAATAGCAAACAGTAGAACTAAACTCAACAAAATAATGACTTTAAATATAAATAGATTAAATGCTCCATTTAAAAAGCAGAGATTGGTGTTATAGTGAACTGATGAATTATTGAACATTATATCAAAAACCAATGATGTACTATACCTTGGCTAATTGAATTTAAATAAAAAAATTCTTACATAGTAAAAAAAATAAAAAAAAAATAAAAAGAAGAGATTGTCAGTCAAAATAAAAATGAAAGGCCCAATTATATGCTGTCCACAAGAGGAATACTTTGCTATCCCTAGGCACACAGTTTAAATATGATACAAATAATTCAAAAGTAAGGATAGAAAAAGATATATGATGCAAACAATAAACTAAAGAGCATGTGCCTATATTAACATCAAACAAAAGAACTTTTAAGATAAGGAGTATTCCCAAAGATAAAAGAGACAGTTTATAATGATTGAAGGGTCAGTTAGGGAGTTATACCTATCATAAATATGTATGTGTTTAAAAAAAAAAACAAACTTTGAAGTACATGAACCAAATACTAAGAGTAGAAACAGATAAATCCTCAATCATTGTGGTATATTTTAACATTCCCTTCTCAATAATTGATAGAATAATTAGGCTAAAAAGTGGTAAGGATATAGATTTGTAAAACATATGCAAACACAATGAACTAATACAGAGAACATTATGGCCAACAATTGAAAATATACATTATTTTCAAGTGTGCATGGAAGAATATTCAACAAGATAAACTGTATGCTGAGTGACAGAAAATTTCTCAACAATTTTTTTAAGATTAAATCTTAAAGATATATTCTCTGACAATAACGGCAATAAATTAAAAATCGATGACATGAGAATATCTGGAAAAGTCCCAAATAATCAGAAATTAAACATATTTTTATGTGACCATGGCTCAAAGAAGAAATTGCAATGGAAATTAGAAAATATTTTTATCTGGAAGTAAAAAACTAAAATTTTTGATATAAAATTATCAGGAGGAGACAGCACTATAAATGATTATATTTGAAAAGAAGAAAGGTTCAAAGTCATTATGCTAAGTGAACTAAGCCAGATACAGAAAGATAAAGGTAAGTGTGGAATCTAAAAAAGTCAAACTCATAGAAAGAGGATTTAACATCATTAATCATCACTGATAAGAAAATAAAACTTACAATAAGATAGAATTCTTTACATGAACTAGAATGTCTGAAATTATAAAGACTGTTAACACCAAATTCTGCTGATACTGACAAGTAATTAGAACTCTCATATATTGCTGTTAGGTATGTATTTAAAATAGTACAACCATTTTAGAAAACTGCGTTTCTTGAACACAGACAAATATCTAGACTATGACCCAGCAATTCCACAAGAAAAGATTTAAATAAAATTAACTATAGCAGTTTTACTCATAATACTTAGTTTAGAACAACCTACACGTCCAGAAAAACAGACACACAAATAATGGAATATTCATATGATGGAAAATTATTCAACAGTAAAAAAGAACAAATTACTGAAACCCTCAAGAACATGAGTTTCACAATTATGTTGGGAGAAACAGACCAGAAATTAAAGAGTACATACAGCTCAAGAACAACTGAAAGTAACTTTTGTTGACTGAAATCAGGACAGTGGTTGCCTTGGAGAGTGGGTATCCAAGGGAATTTTCTGTGGGAGATGGAAACGTTCTATATGTTGTTGAGTGGTGTTACATGGGGGTATGTGAAAAACCACTGAATTGTACACTTAGGTTCTGTGCATTTCATTTTATATAAAATAATTTCCCATAAGTAAAAAACATAAAAAAGAAAACAAAAACATGAAAAAAGTTTTCTCATAAAAGTGTAGCAGTAATATTCAAAATATGTTATATATTACATTTATACAGAAATTTAAAATACTAAACATTAATACTTTCTAGCTAATGTTTTGTAAATCTAGGTGTTAGTAGAATAAAACAAGGAGCTTTACTGTAGTTTTCATATATCCATACTAGAGAAGAAGCCTTAGAGATTAGTCCAAGTAGTCAACGAATACTTTCAACTTCAACAATCATCTGGCAATTGTTCAACCTTCAGGCAAAGTTCCAACTAGTACTTGTGAGAATAGCATTCTATCCAGCTTTCAAGGAACATGTCTTATACAATTAACAATTTCTCTCTAATAACATCCTAAATTCAAAGTTAGTTTTAAATTTTAAGTCTAGGGGCGCCTGGGTGGCTCAGTCGTTAAGCATCTGCCTTCGGCTCAGGTCATGATCCCAGGGTCCTGGGATTGAGCCCCACATCAGGCTCCCTGCTCTGCGGAAGCCTGCTTCTCCCTCTCCACTCCCCCTGCTTGTGTTCCCTCTCTAGCTGTGTCTCTCTCTGTCAAATAAATAAAATCTTTAAAAAAAATAAAAAATAAATAAATTTTAAGTCTAAACTTTAAAAATGTTAGACTTTTCCTACATAACAAATATTAATGTAGTTGTGTTTAAAAAATTACAAACAGAATCTTGGTTTTTAAAAAAATCCTTTCTAAAGTAGGCTAATTTAATTAGTAAGAAACCAGAAAATTAGGCCACTGATTTTTTTTTAAATTTATTTATTAGAGAGAGAGTGAGAGAGAGAGCGCAAGAGGGGGTAGGGTTAGAGGGAGAAGCAGACTCCCCGCCGAGCAGGGAGCCCGATGTGGGACTCGATCCCGGGACTCCGGGATCATGACCTGAGCAGAAGGCAGTCACTTAACCAACTGAGCCACCCAGGCGCCCAAGGCCACTGATTTTTAATGTATCTTTTAATTGGTATAGATTTTGTTATTGTGATCCATAAGGAATAATAGTTATTATCTTTCTAACACTGCAAATTGTTTTTAAAGTAATAATTTTTCATAATAAGGTATCCAGACACAGAAATAATGGGTGATTTATTTGAGGTTGCAATGAATACTAGGTGGTGAAAATTCAAATTACAATGATAACATTAATATACTAAGAAGCATTATTTGTTTACTTGAATTTTGAAAGTGTTTAATCATATAGTGGCTGCTATTTATGCATGCCTTATTTTTATAAAATAGCTTCCTGACAAAAAGTTATTTTCTTATACACAATGAACTTGTAATATTTGAAATTCACTGAGTTGAGGTTAACAATAATTTACACAACCTTCTATTTGTTCAAAGCCTTGTCTTTATATTCATATTGCACCATTTTTAAATTGAGTCTAAATGTAGCATTATTAATGAAATTTTGCTATCATTAAAAGTCATTTGTTTTACATGTCAGAGTTTTTACACCATTCATAAATGGTTTTCCCTGAAGCTTATAATCTCAGAGAAACAACAGGCACATTCCTGAAGCTTTCAAGTAATAGGTCACTATAGATAAAGAAATAAGAAGGCTCTTGCATGCACACACACACATCCTTAATTTACTTAAAAAGGAAAGTAAAAGAGAAAGAGAAAAAAAAAAATGGAGTGAAATGGGGGAGGAGGTTGATATGTAGAGGCTGTTATGAAAAGTACCAGCTACAGCTGCATAGGACAGGAATGGAAAATAGGGTAATAAGATATGCCCCAGTTCTTAAATAAGTTAATAAAAATGCTGCTTGAAGAACAGCTGTCTTTAGCTGGAGCTGGGATGAAGAAAGGAGTAATGCCTGGAGTCTACTTAATGAAAGGTATTAGAGCATCGATGGGGTCAAGGAGAATTATGCATTCTTTACAAATTCATTTTTTACAAATGGAATTACACTTAAAAGGACTTTTAAATTTATAATTTATAATTTGATACTTAAGACAATTTCACCATGGCAAACATTACACCTTTGGAATTGATCCAGGATAAAAAATGCGATACGTGTCTAGGAACTCTAAAAATTTCCCAGAATGGCTTCAGTATTTTACATAGTATTTTTAGTATTATAGTATTTTTGGTATTATAGGTAAGCACATATCTGATGACAGAAATTGAGTTTTCCTGAATTTTAAATCCATATTTGGACAAAAATATGTATATAGTTACATCATAAATATATCTGCACAAATTAATGAGGAAATTCATAAAATGAACCTCAATCTCCCCACCCCATAACAATTCTATGAGATATTGTGAAATAATGGAAGAAAACTATTCTAATACCAATAAATTCAAATGATTCATTGAATTTCTAAGGTAAGGGTAACTCTTTCTAGTAGAAAGAGTTCTGGATCAGTGGAAGTTCTGCCAATAATTAGTTATAGCTCACTTAGTAGACACTTAACCTGTGTGCTTCATTTCCCATGTCTGCCAAATGAAATGACTAAATGAGGTTATCGCTGAGGTCCAATGAAAATATAAAATTATGTGATTCTAAATTTTAAAAGCACAAGAAATAAATTTGTTTCATCATGGTATTCCCATAGTCCCTACCATACTACTTCATATGTATTAAATACCGTCATCTTGAGTAGATGGATAAAAAGGGTACCAGGTATGATATTAAACATCGTGTTCAGAGTTTTTGCTGGAAGCATTTTTGTTGGAAGCATCTTTCCTGCATAACTAATTGGCTGTAAGACAATTCTGCCATAAAAGATAAAATCATGAAAAATAAAAGAGGGATATTCATTAAAAAGGACACAATTAAACATTAAAAATGAATGACAAATTTTGAAAGACTTTATTGTGAAATACTAAATATTTGAATACATTCAAAATGTATAGTGCAGATCCATGGCAATACTGCACAAAGAGTGGATTTTATTTTTTTGATTGTACCTAAGCACTTATCAAAAGTTTTTCATTCATAATATCATACATGCTTTTGCTTGCTGATTCATCTTCATGTACAGCCTCTCATTTTTTTCTTTTTTTGCTAAAATTTCTTCCTTCACTAAAAGATACATCAATTTCCAAATACTGGGATGCATATTTGTAAGTGAGCTTTGTCTTGCATTGTGAAAACTTTCTACACCATTGTTTGCTGCATGTCCACTGATAGATGTTCCAAAGTTCTATGGGAAATGTGGGTTCAAAACTCTATGCCACTCTGCAGACCATTATGGGAGCTGGCTAAGATTTATATCATTTATAGCATTTATATTATATCATTTATATATTAAAAATGGGAGTACTGTATCAATAGAGAAATGAAACCAAACTGTCAACCAGTTGATGAAACCATCTTTCAAACCAAACTGTCAACCCGTTATATTTATCTTTTTCAGCAAAATTGCCTTACAGGGCGGAAATGATCTGATCGTGGTGAAAATGCTTGCAGCAAAGATGCTTACTTAGAACCATTAAACATATGAACTTCTGCTTTGGAGAAGATGGAGTAGATGTATTCTCCCTACTTCTTCCACTATCTGCAACTAAAACCATAGACATTAAATATAAAGACACTGAAAGGTGGAGAGAAGGCAGAGCAACTAGGGAAATCAGGACCCAAGAAAGAGCACACTGGTGAGTTCTCTGGGTTTTCTTCTTGCCTCATATAGCCCCAAAGCCAGCAATCCAGAAATGTCAACCAGCTCAAGCCAAGAAAGCCCTAGTAAAAGCCTGCTCTCTCCAGCCCAAAAACAGTGTAGCCTAGGGAGACAAAACTTTTAGACAATAACAGCTCTACCCCAAAACCACAGAAGAAAACTGGCCCCACTCCCTCCCTAGTCTTCTACTCTTGGTACTGAGGCACCTCAACCATCTTTGATAGGGTGAGGTTGGAGAAGGCAAAAGAAGAAGCTAGAACTTCTACCCTTTCCAGAAATAAGAAGACCCCTCCACCATGTCAGTGGACAACCATGTGGGGAGCAGTCATGAGGAACTCCTAGCCTTCCCAGCTAGGGCCAAGAGGCCTCCTCAGTGGAGGCCTAGTGGGCAGCCCTCTTTCCTGTGCCCATTCAGCATCCTTCCCTGGGGTGTCAGCGGAGGGCGAGGGGGAACCTGGATTTCTACTCTCACCTGCCAGTAATGGAGAAGTGCCCTCCCTTTCCCTACCAGAGTGGGTCACAGGAAATCATTACAGATGTAATGGCCTTAATAATTATAGGACTATTCACATACTAGGTGAGCTGTGGAAATTGCAGTTTTTGAACAGAGTTTGCTTCACCTAAGGTGCAAAATTTTTGTGTGTTAAACTGCTGGTATTATGTCCTTATTATCCTTTTGATGTTGGTAGTGTCTAGAGTGGCTTCATTCCTAAGTATTGGTAATTTGTGTCTGCTTTGCCAGCCTTGCTAGAGGTTTGTTAATTTTAACTTTTCAAAGAATCAGCTCTTTGTTTCACTGATTTTTCCTGTTGTTTTATGGGTTTTGATTTCACTGATTTCTGCTCTTATTTTTATTATTCTCTTCCTTCTTTCAGCATGTTTTGGGCTTTTCTTTTTCTAGACTGTAGTGGAGGGGAAGATGACCTTAGATTATTGATTTGAGATGTTTCCTCTTTTCCAAGGAATACATTCAAAGCTATACACTGCCCTCTCTTCACTGCTTTAACTGTGTCCCACACATTTTGACATATTGTATTTTCATTTTATTTCAATTCAATATATTTTAGTTTACAATATTTCTTCATTTCTCTTGTGACTTCCTTTTTGACAAATGGATTATTTAGAAGTACCACTTTCTGCAACTGGTTTGATATCACATTTCAGTTCCAATTTTGCATCCTGAGAGCACTTAAACATAATTTTAAATCTCCCCAAAAAGAGATCTCCAGGCCCAGAGACTTTCACTGGAGAACTCAACCAAATATTTAAAGAAGAATTAGTACCAATTCTCTTCCAGAAATTAGAAGAGATTCATATTATGAAAGTAGTGTTATCCTAATACTGAAACTAGACAAAGACAGTGGGGGGGGAGATCCCAAAGACTACAGACCAATATCCCTTATAAATATATAGATGCAAAAAGCCTTAACAAAATATTGGCAAATATAAATCAGTAATATATAAAAATAAATACACCATGATCAAGTGAAGTTGATTCCAAAGACCAAAGGCTCGTTCAGTATTAGAAAATCAGTCAATCTAACCCACCGTATTAACAAGCTAACGAAGACAATCACATGAACATATCAATCACAAATGACAAAATTATAGAAGATGGAGAACAAATTAGTGGTTGTCAGAGGGTTAAGATGAGGGGAGGAGCAAGAGGGTGGACAAGACTTGGGTATGGCTGTGAAAAGGCAACATGAGGGATTATTCTCATGGAAATGTTGTCTGTTTTGATTGCATTCACATAAATATGGTGGTTGTGATAATATACTAAAGTCTTACAAGATGTTACCATTGGGGGAAGCTGCCTAAAGGGAACACAGAATTTCTCTGAGTTATTTCTTATAACTGAATGTGAATCTACCATTATGTCAAAATAAGAAGTCTAATTAAAAAATATATTCCAGAAGACACACCTTTCTTAGATATTTTACCATACAATTGTCTAAAAATAATTTTATAACCATAAGTTTCCACTTAAGGCTCCCAAAGTATGCATATTGAGTGTTTACTGTTTGCTTATCACTTTTCTAGGACTGTGTATTGATTGGTTGATTCATTCAATCTTTCATAATATATTTGAGTATCACTGTATTCTAGACACATATCTGAACATTGGAAATAACTGTGAACTACACAAAGAAAAATCCCTATCCTAATGGAACATGTGTTGTAACGAGGACAGATCCATAGACAATGCTATGTACAATACAGAAAAGTAAAGCAGATAAAGAGGACAGAAAATTCTAACTGGGAGGAGGTTCAATTATAAATAAATCAGATCCTCTTTAAAGTGCTGGCATTTGAGGATACATTTTCAAAGGATAAAGGAGGAGACAAAACATAGCTAGGGGAAGAGAATGGTGGGTTAAAAAAGGACCCTATGGGCCTTGAAATGACTGTGGATTTTATTCTTTGTGACTTGGGAGGCTCCGTAACTATGTAATGAACAAATTCTTCTTCTAACAATTACTACAGTCTTTAGGACAATGGTCAAAAAACAATCACTATTTTTAGAGTTACTTATGTTGCTTCCTATTTTAAATTTAGCAGAGTTCTCATTTTTCCATGATATTATATTCAAACTTCTGCTACAAATATGCAAAATCAAGAGCAAAGTAAGGCCCACTTAAGTTATTCAACCTCCCCTCCTACACTCTTTCCAATACTATGCACCCCACTCTAGTCAGGCTTCCACCTGAGCTTGACCTCCCCTTTTTTTTAAATGGTTTTATTTATTTATTTAAGAGAGAGAGAGCGAGAGAGCGATAGAGATAGGGAGAGAGAGCACGAGCTGAGAGGAGAGGGAGAAGCAGGCTCCCACTGAGCAGGGAGCCCCATGCAGGGCTCAATTCCAGGACCCTGGGATCATGACATGAGCTGTAGGCAGACACTTAACTGCCCCTCAGCCTGACCCCATTTCTTTATCCCACTGTGTGTTTTCTCTTGGTGTATCCTGGAATTCATATTTACTTCCTTCTCTCTATTAATCTCACTACTTTTGTGAATAGTGATGGTGTCACAGGGTGGCTTACCATGAGTGCCTCAGAATACCCATAATCTTCAGTTCTCCCTACCATTCGTATAGATCAAATAAAATGAAGAATGTTCTTTGACATGTAGTATGACATTTTCTCATAGCACAATGAGGAATAACAAAAAAGGATTTTTCAAAAACTTGGCTATTTTATTGATCTGTATCAGATAATCTAAGTAGACACTAGTGTAACTGCCTATGAAATTCAGGGTTCAAGACCGTATCATCATTTCCCACTAGGTTCCTGAATCTAAGCTTCTTCTACAAACAAATTCTGAAGCTGCCAATGAGCAACATCTAACTCATATTCCATTTCTTCAGTATAGCTTTCAATAAAATCTATTTCTAATCTTCAATATTGCCTTCAATAAAATCATTTCCTATTTGATTTAATCTTCAATCCACACAACTGATTAACATATTAATACAGTTTTATATTTAATTGCTTTATATGTATTGGATATGTCTTTACAATAATGGTGGAGTTATTTGGATGCACACAGCAGAGATCACTGATGCTATTTGGGATTCAAACTTGAATCTTGAACCCCAAACATAGAGCCTGCAAATAGTAAGCATTAAATAAGTATATATTGGTCAAATTTCCACACTACAAGTGTAAAAGATACTTTTCACCTGAAGTTCACTCTTAAGAGAAGTATTATGTTTAATACTTAAGTCTGTATGAGGGATATTTTGTAAAACACTTGAATTTCAATTAGAGTAGCAATGCTAATAGCTATTTCTTTCTGATCTGTGACAGGCAACTATAATGGCTTTTATGCTTTCAGCAATTATTGACTGGTAAGTAGAATGTGTCAATTCACTTGCTTAAGAACAAACAGGATCATGTAATTTACCTACATGCTCGACTTCTCAACTGATGTGATGGATAAGGAGAAAAATGTCAGTGGGATGCAGACAAAGGAAAAAGTGAACTTCTGAATTTTGCATTAATTTGCAACCCTGAGAAAAACTTTTACCACCCACATTCAGTCTATTAAATGGTATTAGAGAATGGTATGCATTCTTATAAGTCATATAAATATTTTATTTTTTTAAAAAGCTGGTAAATGGAAATCAAATTTAGTTGTAATCACAGTTTGCCCAGTAATCTCTGCACTGCTCAGAGAGGTCCACAAAATAGGGATTCAAATAAAATGCATGACAGATAAATTTCTTAAATAATTCTTAGGGGAATTGTGGTCAGGACTTTGCAGAAGAGGATTGAGAGTAAAATATACATTAATATAGATAATTTATTAAAATATATAAATGGATAAATATATATAATTCTATTAATATATATAATATATATTATATATAATTCTATTAATATATAATATATATTAATATGTATTATATATATGTTATACATATTATATATTAAAAATATACAAATACATGTATACTAATAGTTTGCCATATATGGTTTTTTCAAATAACCAAGAGTAGAAGAAAAAAGAAAAACAGGGAAATGGAACACATTCTAATTCAACCACACTGTACCATTAATACATTTGTTAGCTCAGTGGACTTCCAGTGGGTCCCTACAGGTGCCTGACATCTTCTGTTGGACAAAAACAAATGAAGAAATCACTGCTGAAAATAACACTCCTAAAAACCACAATGTGTATTTTACTTTCCCTCAATTAAGTTTTCGGCATCCAAGGGATATAGCTAATTTTTCTCTCTTGATTCTAAATTACTGAACTTGGAAGAACTTCGAAAAAATCCAAACTATAAAATTATCTTCAAGGAAAAAAATGTTTTAAAAACTCAATATTAAGTCACCACATTTACTAAGATTTGAAAATATTATGGATAAGTACATGCATTTTGAGCTAATACGAGATTCTAAAAGTTCAGTCCTGTGTGCACATGAACTTGCTATAATATTTTTATTGGTACATATGATACACTTTGACATAAAATACTGTTAAAAGTACCAAGGTTTGGGGCCTTCATCTGTATTTGCCCTATTCCAACATGTTTGACTGTGACAATGGAACCAGCTTAGACACCAAACACTAATCTTCTCATAAATTCAGTCGTCATGATGCATGTTTAACTGTGTCCAGATATGACCGAGTTTACACTGAGAAAAATACCCAATAATCCCTGGAAGGAATGTTAAGGTCAGACACCAGGCAGTGAGAGAGTGAGCCAAATTTGATTTTACTTTATGTCAAAAATAAGTACAGAGTCAGTGACTCAGAGCTGACTATACACCATGACTAATCTTAGACCACTATAAATTAGAAGTTTGCGGCAGCTATAAAACTGTTTCCATTCTGAACAATGAATCTCCAGTTCTTACTAATATCTAATCAACAAACAGTTCATGTGAACCTAAATAAAAGCAAAGTATTTACCTAACAAATACTGTAATCAGAAATAGAACTATATCCTAGACCTGAAACTTAATTTTAAAGATGAAAAAATTACTTAACTATTTTTGAAGTACTAATTAATACTTATGTTTCATGTGAATGACTCTCCTTAATTAAAAATATTTGCATGGGAGAAAATATCTATAATTTTGCCTGGTGGAAATATAGAAATAATATTTTGCAGTGGAATAAAAACCTTTATGGAAAATTATAAATTTAATAAGAAAACAATTCATTTCTTTCTCCTACAAACATGTGAGTACCTGTAATTCCCAGGGTATTTGCTAGGAACTGTGAGTAAAACAAAAACAAATTAGACATAGACCCCACAAGGAAAAAGTTTACAATGGAATAGAGTGCATCTCTAATTTCAGCATTGTCCTACCCACATAATCTTATTTAAATGCAGACTTGTCTGTGATCACCAAGAGAGCATGGTATTGGCACAAAAACAGACACATAGATCAATGGAACAGAACAGAGAGCCCAGATATGGAACCTCAACTCTATGGTCAACTAATCTTCAACAAAGCAGGAAAAAATATCCAATGGAAAAAAGACAGTCTCTTCAATAAATGGTGCTGGGAAAATTGGACAGAAAAATTCAGAAGAATGAAACTCAACCATTTGCTTACACCATACACAAAGATAAACTCTAAATGGATGAAAGACCTCAATGAGAGACAAGAATCCATCAAAGTCCTAGAGGAGAACATAGGCAGTAACCTCTTTGACATTGGCCACAGCAACTTCTTTCAAGACACGTCTCCAAAGGCAAGGGAAACAAAAGTGAAAATGAGCTTTTGGGACTTCAACAAGATAAAAAGCTTCTGCACAGCAAAGGAAACAGTCAACAAAACAAAGAGGCAACCCACGGAATGGGAGAAGATATTTGCAAATGACATTATAGAAAAAGGGCTGATATCCAAGATATATAAAGAACTTCTCAAACTCAACACCCAAAAAACAAATAATCAAGTCAAAAAATGGGCAGAAGAGATGAACAGACACTTCTCTGAAGAAGACATACAAATGGCTAACAGACACATGAAAAAATGTTCATCGTCATTAGCCATCAGGGAAATTCAAATCAAAACCATATTGAGATACCACCTTACACCAGTTAGAATGGCAAAAATTGACAAGGCAAGAAACAACAAATGTTGGAGAGGTTGTGGAGAAAGGGGAACCCTCTTACACTGTTGGTGGGAATGCAAAGTGGTCAGCCACTTTGGAAAACAGTGTGGAGGTTCCTCAAAAAGTTAAAAATAGAGCTACCTTATGACCCAGCAATTGCACTACTGGGTATTTACCCCAAAGATACAGATGTAGTAAAAAGAAGGGCCACCTGCACCCCAATGTTCATAGCAGCAATGTCTGCAATAGCCAAACTGTGGAAAGAGCTGAGATGCCCTTCAACAGACGAATGGATAAAGAAGATGTGGTCCATATATACAATGGAATATTACTCAGCCATCAGAAAGGATGAATACCCAACTTTTGAATCAACATGGATGGAACTGGAGGAGATTATGCTAAGTGAAATAAATCAAGTAGAGAAAGTCAATTATCATATGGTTTCACTTACTTGTGGAACATAAGGAATAGCATGGAGGACATTATGAGAAGGAAGGGAAAAAATGAAGGGGAGGAAACCAGAGGGGGAGATGAACCATGAGAGACTATGGACTCTTGGAAATAAACTGAGCATTTTAGAGGGGAAAGGGGTGAGGGGATGGTTTAGCTCGGTGATAGGTATTAGGGAGGGCACATATGCATGGAGCACCATGCATGGAGCAGTGGGTGTTATATGCAAACAATGAATCATAGAACACTACATCAAAAACTAATGATGACTGTATGGTGACTAACATAACATAATAAAAAATATATTTTTAAATAAATAAATAAATGCAGACTTGTTGTGAGTCTTACTTTCCAAATTCTGATTCCATAGGTCTGGAGTAGGGCCTCAGGGATATACATTCTGATGCAGGGATTAGAAGTCTCAACTTCAAAAAGCATTTTTCTTCAGTATTGAGTACATAGCACACAGTACCATATCTGCCCAATTCATCGATTTAGAGTCCCTTCAACTTTCAGTCATGTAGTCTTTTAACCCTGAGTTAAGATCAAATTCAAATACTTATTTTTTTTATATTTTACAAAGACCTATACCTTACATTCAGGTGTCTCTGTATCAAATGCATATTACTATTTTGATTATGTGTCTCAGTTCTACTAACTGAACTTCTGCTTTGTTCCTGTGATGAAGCACTCACCTTGAGTACCAATGGACTTAGTAATGAGTCTTCTGCCTCATTTTCAGTCTTGAACCTCTCATTTATCTCAGAATTATTGTCCTGTTTTTTTTTTTTTTTCCAGTTCTCTGAGGCTCAGCTCCTGTACAATGATCAAGACCATTGTACCTGATGCTAGACCATCGGCCAGGATTTGAACATATTTCCTTCTGCTGCCCATTTACTAGGGAAATACCTATTACTCCTTTCTGGACCTCTCTGACACTGCCTGTCCTCACTGCTACATATTACCAACCATCAAAGTTCATGGGTAATCTACTCCAGTATTTCCTCAAATTTACAGAGCATCAGATCACCTAGAGAGATGCTTAAAAGTACAGATTCTTGGGCATCACCTCTTGAGGCTGTGATTCAGCAAATCTGGAGTGAAGTCTGTGGCTTTAAAGTTTGGCATGTCATTGAAGAATTTAAAACACACACCCACATACACACACACACTTAAACTGGGCTTTTAAGAATGAATTTTGTATGACATAAAAAAGGAAAAGGACAATATAGCTACAGGAAGCAAAGCAATTTGATCATGAGAAAGTATAGGGTACGTTTAAAAAGAGTGAGTCTAATCAATTATTAGCCCCATAGCAAGTAGCAAGAGTTTAATAAATGTTCTTTGAATTGAATACATGAAGTCTAATGTGCTGAAAAAATGAAGTTTGGCTAGAGGCATCAGCTAGATGAGGAAACGCAGTGGAGGGACATAAGAATGAAAAGCTAGACAGAAGTCAGGTTCTAATTGGTGATAAATTCTGGGATGCATTTTCTAGACAACAAGAATAAGTAAAACATTTGGAGTATCCCGGGTCATCTCCTACATGTTTTACCTTTCATTCTTATCTCTTTGCTTCAAATACCCAAATCTATGTCTAACGTTTACCCTCAGATAATAAACTTCAACTGCCAACACATAAATGCTCCAAATTGTGTATTAGAGACAATTCAATCAAAGTAAGTAGGTAGGAAGAAAAGACTGATGGGCAGGCTGGATGAGGGTGTGTGGTAAGGCTACTTGAGGTATTATTACAGGAAGCAACGAGAATCTGATGCAAAATGGGGCAGTCAAGTTGAAGAAGGAGCAGATTGCAGAACCATGGCAGAGACTGAATTAATAAGATCTGATTTTATGTAGGAGAGATGGGAGCAAGAATCACATATAAATATGAGGCTTGGTGTCCAAATGATTAGAAAGTACAGGCATAGAAAAGTAGGGAAGAGAAGAATTCATGTAGCATAAATTCCATGTGAAGAAGTTTAGGGTTGGTACGCCAACCAGTTCCTTAGCTGAAATTTTCTAATAATTTATGTGTGTGTATTTGTGTGTGTGTGTGTGTGTGAGAGAGAGAGAGAGAGAGAGAGGATAAAATGCAGGAGAAAGTAGATCGAATTGATGGAGTGATGTTCTAGAGGAGATATATTGAAACAAAAATAAACAGATTCCTGAAAAGAGGAAAGCAATGGCACCCCTGAGAGGCTATCTTGAGAGCATAAATAAAGATATGGGCAAATTTTGAAGGAGGTCAAGTCAGTAACACTGATGTAGTAAAATGAATAATCACATCAAATATAGATGATAGTGTGGGTATATTATGTTCAAAATGAGTGCAGAATTCTGCTATGGAAAATTGAAAGAGTGTAAACAAAGGATGTATAGAAGATTATGGAGCAGGTAGGAGAGTTAGAAAAGGTGAATTTATAGCTGAAACAGGTAAATAATTTCTGTTTTTTTTTATAGCACTAGTCTTCAGCCAGCATCTGGTGAAAACAATGGAATTCTCTCAGAGTTGGGAAACCCCTGGAAGTTGAGTCACAATGGCCTGGTTTGAGATGTAAGGAGTAAGAGGCAGGTGTTGCTGAAAAACATCAATTCCAGCTGAACAGGGAGAACACTGAAGTCTGAAGAAGTGTTGCACTGAAAGAATGAGAAGGAAAGGATGCTGATTAGGATGCTGAAACCAGGGAAAAGGTACACCATGTCTCAAAGTTCTGTGGTTTACCACCTCAAGGATAGAGAAGTGGAAAAATTGGGTGATGCTGATTTCAAAAGGCAGAAGGAATTAAAAGATGCTACCAAGATAACAGATCTGGATGTGCCAGAAGTAAACAATTATGCCATTACCCACAGTCCCTATTAGGACTTCCAGAGAAGTAGCATCATCAGGAAGGAATCAGACTTACATTTATATGAGCAGGTACAATACTGGAGAAGGAAGAAGGATGAAGGAGATTATGACGTAGGTCAGACCAGTGTTAGGGAGGGCAAGAGTTTTCTTCTTTGTGGACTAGAGCTTAGTGAACTGGATATTTTTATTCAAATAATATAAAGATTAGGGCTAGTATATAGGAAAACAAATAGATGAAAGAGAGTTTGATGCTGCCAGCTATGGAATTCAGGGAAGCATCTAGAATTCCATAAAATCAATTAAGTAAAAAAGAGATAAATATCAAAATGTTTACATGTTCACTCCATATTTTAATTTATGAGAAAGCATAATTTGATAAGCTCAGAGTTTGGATAATAAGAAATATTTGTGGAAACACAGTAGTACAGATTTGCTCTCTTCTTTCCTCCTTTTAATCTCCTAATGTTGTGGAGAGGGGTCAGTGTACTACACAGCTAGTACTCAGGTAACACATGTCATAAAAATGTATGTGTTACATTTTTAAATATTTCTTTCATATCTTCAGATAAACGTGCTATAAAGACAATTACCATATGAATTCACTCATATGTGAAACTTAAGAAACAAAACAGATGAACAGAGGAGAAAAAAAAGAGAAAGAGAGGCAAAGCAGGAAACAGACTCTTAATTATAGAGAACAAACTGAGTGTTGCTGGAAGGGAGGTGGCTGGGGGATGGGCTAGATGAGTGATGGGGATTTAGGAGGGCACTTGTGATGAGCACTGGGTGTTGTATGTAAATGAAGAATCACTAAATCCTACATCTGAAACTAATATTACATTGTTAAATGGAATTTAAATAAAAACTTGAAAGAAAAGAAAAAGATTATAACTGGTGTTGACAAATGTATGACATCGGCCACAGACAGTTACTTATTTTGGGTGTTAGGTACCTCTTTCAGGTAAATTACCTGTTTCAGATTAGTTACATGTTTCACAGTAGTTACCTGCTTCAGGTAGTGTGCTGACGTTGCATGTTTTTTCATCACCTTCACCAGCTGAGGTTGAAGCTCTTATTTTAAAGACATATGAGGTATTGGCAAGAAGTTTCATGAAAGTATACATATGATCTTGGGGAGGGACTCTTGTAGAATTCCTTTCAGCTGTTATCACATAATGAATAATTATTCCATTTGCCTTTTTGGGTGGATCCCACTTCACTAAAGCTGACTGCCAGCTAGTTGCCATACACTGTATATTCTGTACGGCATCTGGAACTTAAAAGATAAACAAATGCCCAAAGTTAAAATTTATACACATGTAGTAAATGATTTCATTACCTGATTGCTATAAAATCATGTTTAGGAGTTGAGACCAAATAAAAATTTAACATATCAAACTTGCAATGTGTGCTCAATAAGTTCTTAACATAGACTGAATGAAATGGCAGTTGGCTCATTTTCTATGCTATTATGTTAATCCTTACAATAGTGAGCCAATCACTGAATATTTTCCTAGGCCCAAGCAGCAATCATCCTCAAATCCTGAGAAGCAACTAACTGTAAAGCCTCAAGCTCAGGCAGTGGTTGAAGCCTGCCCTCTTTATCTCTTAACCGGAAAGGAGTAGTCTTAGTAATACTTTTTTTATGGAACATTTTTATGGAAAACATAGATGTAGGTACCTCCATGATCGACACATCTGGGCCTAACATTGTTAGGAGATAGTTGGACAGTTAGGTAGTCAGGGTGATGGTCCCCAATGAGAAAATATGGAGTCAGGACAGCTAAAATAAAACAGCACTAACATCTGGTTTTGCAGCTTAGACAGGACCACACTGACATTCTGCTTTGCAGCCTCTGCATAAATGACTTCTGCAAAATGTCCTAAAATAAGACAATTACCCACAAAGCATATGTCAATATCATGAGCAAGGGGCAGTTAAGACATAAGCCCCCAGATGTCCCACCAAAACAGACCATCAGCACGTGGACATTAACCTAATATGTAGACAGATACATGATCAAAGCCCTGGTTGGCACGACTCAGCACACCCTGATTGCTGAAGATAGTTCTGCAAAAGAGCTCATAAAAACCCTTAAACTTAGAAACTCCAAGGGCAACCCTCTCAGGTCCCCTCCCTCTCTGGGAGCTTTATACTCTTGTTCAATAAACTTTGCTTTGGGGCTCACCACTCTTTGTCTGGTCTACCTTTTCATTCTTCAAAGCAGTGTGACCAAGAACGCAGGGCACTAAAGGCAGAGAATTCCTGCAACAACAGTACTAGGAAACATGCAATCAATTTAGGGATTTTGTTTTTACAATTGGTAGGCTTCTTTGGAAGAATTGTGAAGACCTGATCCCTCGGTATCTTTTAAAAAGTCATTGGAGGGAAGATTTAAATCAGTCCCAGTTTTTAATTCAGTCCCAGTTTTTTTCTAGAACTTCTATGAATTTACTTGGAAGTAACCCAATTTCTCAGAGGCCCACTATATCTTGTGGACCTGGTTGAAGAGCAGTACCCCAATCAATCAAAATGATTGCAGATTAGAGAGACTGGCTACTTCCCATGGAAATGTCCAATTATGTAATGCCCCCTAATATTAGCATAGCTTTTCTTATTATAGTAAAAAGAGGATGCTAGAAGGAAAATTCGCCTATCATCATTTTGTGGATTATAAAGAAGTAGTGGAGTATATAAAGAATTTGTGGAGTATAAAGAAGTATATACAACTTGCTGTCATTATGCAAAACACAGTTATTGAAAGAATACTCAAGTATTATCTTTGAGTTTTCTCCTCTGACCTAAATTTATCTTTACAAATCCTTCTTCCTTTGTAAGATAAAGACATCAGAACTAAAGGATGTGTGGCATTTAAAATGAAAGAAAAGACAATTCCCCAGCTGATCCAGGGTTCTGGCAATTAAATATTATTAATTATTTGCTTCCTTATTTTCAAAAATATATAATATTTTTATAAAGTAAATTAAGAGACAGTTGATACTTTGCTTAAGTTTAATTTAAACCCAGATTTTGTGAATATCTATTTCACTGACCCTGTAAATCAAAAAATAATTAACCAGCGATATTTAACACTTAAAGTTGAAAATTTCTTTTATTTAACCAATCAAGGCATAGAATTTTATGCAATTTTATTTTATTGATAAAAGTATTTACTGTGTTATTGTCTACAAGATTAGCCTTGATTTTTTACTAAACTGATACATGTATAAATTGTTAAAGTGTTTTTCTTCTTTATAGGTTTGGCATTTGTATATAATATGTAAATTATCATTTATAATATAACCATTTCCTACAGTCATGTCTACCCTTCACTAGAGGTCAGAAACTAATGTTCTAATTCAGTTTCTTCACTAACTTTTTCAGACCTTTTTATCTAAACTGCCTGAATCGTGGTTTTTTCATCTGTAATACGAGAATGGGGCAACAGTAGTATTTTTTTTGACCACTAAATGTGTGTCCAACACTCTAATAAGAACTTTATGTGGATCTTTTAAAATATTTTGCACCACAACGTTATAGGCGGCTACTGCTAATATGTGTTTCTTTTCAGTTAGGAACATAGAGGCTCAGAGGACTCATGGGCCTTTGCAAGGTTATACAGCTAGTAAGCTTGTATTCAAATCCAGACACTGACTCCAAAGCATGCACTTTTATCCACGATAAATATTGTCTTAGCCTGTCTTATAGGAATGCTATGGAAAAAAAGTCTCAGATATTCATAAATTAATGCAAAAATGACTAATTTATCAGTGAGTGCTCCCCAGTTTCAATTTAGAGGTTCACTAAAACAAGAGGAAGTGCATCTAAAGGTACAGAGAAAAAATAACTAGAGCAATATCTTGTGCTCACTCAATAATCATTGATGAAAAAAGTGAGGAGGAGGTGCCTTTAAACATATGGTCCAGTTGAGAGAAGGAAAAGTGCATTTCTAAGTCACCCATGAAATAGATCATAAATGAAAACTATCCAGTACACAAGCAAAGGTCAGCTTTGGCATGGATATGACATGTAGGTAAGCTGTGTAATTAGACCAGTGGTATTTCATAGTCTTCATAATCCCCTCCACATGTTACAAATAGACTACGGAAAGTAGAAGTTTACATAATGACCAGTGGTCTTCACGTGTCACAATATATCTTCTTTAAAAAACCATCGGTATCGCTTCATGTAAATATAAACCAACCTGTTAAAAGTGGCTACTGGTTGGTTTCTCTTCCCTCCCCCCCAACCCCAGCTGTCTCAGTTGATGCTAAGAATTTAAGAAACAAAACAAACGAGCAAAGGGAAATAAAAAAGGGGGAGAGAGACAAACCAAGAAATAGACTCTTAACTATAGAGAACTGTTGGTCACTAGAGGGGAGGTGAGTGGGGTTGGGTGAGATAGGTGATGGGGATTAAGGGGGGCACTTGTGATGAGTACCTGGGGTTATATGGAAGTATTGAATCACTATTGTATACCTAAAACTAATATTACCTTGTATGTTAACTAACTGGAATTTAAATAAAAGCTTTATATAAAAAAAGAATTAAGTAGTTTTTACAGATACCTAGAAACCTACTTTATTCCTAAACGATTCCTTGATTTCAATTTCCTCAGTTCAAAAGGAAAAACCACGTGTAAGTATATATATATTTGCACACAAGACCCAGCCTACTGTTAAAGGCCTGAAATTCAACTTCCCTTTGAATGCACTATTAAATGATGATACTTTATCACATAAACCAAAAGGAAAGGAAAAGTGTTAAATACAAAGTGAAACATTTTAGGATGAAAAAACTGTGTCTCACCTGATTCTTGAGTTGTGAATTTTACTACATTACTAAACTGATTGCCATTTCCGACTTTTGTAAAGGCAGATAGGCTGACAGAATAGGTGCTGACTGGTTCCAGTCCAAAAAGTTGGGCTTCAGTTTGAACACCTGAAATATTCTGAAAAGCAGGAAAAAATTCTCTGTCATGATGCATCACCAAAAATTTGTAACTGGGAGAAATATTTTATTACATTAAAGTTATGCTGTCTATGTTTAATAAGCATGGGTATTTTCAGTTAAAACAAATATTAAACATTTTTTTGTGCCACCGGGTGTGATCATACGATGATATAGGATGAACTGGGCACCCTCTCAGCCCTGAAAAATCTCATACTGGCCATGTTTTTAATTTTTTTTTTAATGTTAGAGTATTTCGTTTTCATTTTGTCTCCCTAACACTTGCTTGGATTAATATACTGATTACTTCCTTTAAATTTGCAAAACTGAAAGTCCCCAACTTAAACTTATGCGTGGTTGACAATGTTAGATTATTCTTGAATTCATCTAGAGTCATTTTTTAAAACCCAGTAATACTAGGTAAATCAATTTATTCATCAGCTACATCTTGCTGGGCACTGGGAATATAACAGTTAATAAAACAAAATCTCTGCTCTCATGAAGCTTAAAATATGAGTTTTCTCAGACAACTCCTAAATTTTACCCAATCTCTTAGGAAAATGAAAAAAGGAAAACAGTTATCACAACTGCTCAAGGAAGGATATGTGTTCACATAGAAAAATTTACCATTAAGTATAAAGTCTTCATTCAAAGATAATTGCCAAAACTGAGAGATCAGTTAAGACTAATCTGTTATCCATATGGAAAGAGAAGACAATCTCCTATGATGGTATAATTTTAAAAATACTGTATTTTATCTGACCCAAAATATATACCACTTCGACTTATTTATTAAACATTTCAGTAACAGAAATTTAGTAAGAATACTAACTCGCAGGGAGTTACAGTTTAATCACATTTTAAATTAAATCATATTTTAAATTAATATTCCAAGTCATTCATATACTTTAGGGACTCATTCTGTTACACTATTGCCTTCCATTCTTTCACACTTACTATTTATAAAGCATACTGTTAGATAACCAGGAGATTATAAAGATACACATAAATAAATACATGGTTCCTGTGATTAAGGAATTTTTATATTAAACAAAGAAATCTATCAACAAATATTTACTGAGGAGAAATTAAACATAACTAGGTAAATTTTGACTTGGATTAGGAAGGGCTTGTATCCAGAGAAGTGACTGAACCCGAGATTATAATAAAAAACATGAGCAGCTTACTGGATAGTGACCAGATTTACCTAAGAGTAAGTTGTAAGAGGGAGACATGAGTGAGGAATATTTCCAAACATTTTAACAGAACTTTTTAATGAATAAACAATTTCTTTCCATATATATGAGTGAGCCAAGTTACCAGTAGACCAGGATCTAAATGGTCTCCATGTGGACCACACTGGATTGACTGCAATGGTAGGAATATTTGTGGGTGGTTCTGGAATTATTCTGCCTCCACATACCCACATATAATTTGAAAGGATAAAAAGGAAAAGAAATAGAAACTGATAAGACAGAGGTAGAAGAAGGGGCGCCTGGGTGGCTCAGTCGGTTAAGCGGCTGCCTTCAGCTCAGGTCATGATCCCAGGGTCCTGGGATCAAGCCCCACGTCAGGCTCCCTGCTCAGTGGAGAGTCTGTTTCTCCCTCTCCCTCTGCCTGCCTCTCTGCCTACTTGTGTGCTCTCTCTGTCAAAATAAATAAATAAAATCTTAAAAAAAAAAAAAACAGAGGTAGAAGAAGACACAGAAAGGGAAATAGGACAATACACTTGGAAAGGAAATAAGGTGGCATGAAGTACATGTAAAGGAACTTAAAATAGACTATGAAGGGGCGCCTGCATGGCTTAGTCGATTAAGTGCCCAACTCGGTTTTTGCTCAGATCATGATCTCAGGGTCCTGAAATTGAGCCCTGCCTCGGGCTCCAACCTCAGCGGGGAGTCTGCTTCTTTCCCTCTCCTTCTGTCCTCCCCATTCTCACGCACATGCTCTCTCTCTAAAATAAATAAATATCTTTTAAAAAAGAAGACTATGAAAATTGACAGAAGAGAAAATGGATGTAAAAAGGAGTAACTAAAAGTAGTAAATTTTTTAAAATTTAATTTTATTATGTTATGTTAATCACCATACACTACATCATTAGTTTTTGATGTAGTGTTCCATGATTCATTGTTTGCTTATAACACCCAGTGCTCCACTCAATACGTGCCCTCTTTAATGCCCATCACCAGGCTAACCCATCCCCCACCCCCCTCCCCTCTAGAACCCTCAGTTTGTTTCTCGAGTCCATAGTCTTTCATGGTTCGTCTCCCCCTCCAATTTCCCCTTCATTTTTCCCTTCCTACTATCTTTTTTTTTTTAACATATAATGTTTTATTTGTTTCAGAGATACAGGTCTGTGATTCATCAGTCTTACACAATTCACAGCACTCACCATAGCACATACCCTCCCCAATGTCTATCACCCAGTCACCCCATCCCTCCCATCAGACAACAAAAAGAAATAAAAAGCATCCAAATCGGCAAAGAAGAAGTCAAACTCTCACTCTTTGCAGATGATATGATACTTTATGTGGAAAACCCAAAAGACTCCACCACAAAACTGCTAGAACTCATACAGGAATTCAGTAAAGTGGCAGGATATAAAATCAATGCACAGAAATCAGTGGCATTCCTATACACCACCACCAACACAGAAGAAAGAGAAATTAAGGAGTCGATCCCATTTACAATTGCACCCAAAACCATAAGATACCTAGGAATAAATCTAACCAAAGAGGCAAAGAATCTGTACTCAGAAAGCTATAAAATACTCATGAAGGAAATTGAGGAAGACACAAAGAAATGGAAAAATGTTCCATGCTCATGGATTGGAAGAACAAATATTGTGAAGATGTCAATGCTACCTAGAGCAATCTACACATTCAATGCAATCCCCATCAAAATACCATCCACTTTTATCAAAGAAATGGAACAAATAATCCTAAAATTTGTATGGAACCAGAAAAGACCCCGAGTAGCCAGAGGAATGTTGAAAAAGAAAAGCAAAGCTGGCGGCATCACAATTCTGGACTTCAAGCTCTATTACAAAGCTGTCATCATCAAGACAGTATGGTACTGGCACAAAAACAGACACATAGATCAATGGAACAGAATAGAGAGCCCAGAAATGGACCCTCAACTCTATGGTCAACTAATCTTCGACAAAGCAGGAAAGAATGTCCAATGGATAAAAGTAATAAATTTTAAAGAAAAACTATTCCTTCAATTAAAAGTGGTACATTTAACATTCATAGTATAAAGGTTATATGTTTGCTACTAGTGAAATTTTAATGGTAGCATTTCTACTGAAAAATCAAGATGTTTAAAAATTTTAGAATATAACTTCTCATATTCAGGTAAAGGTATATTGTCATTTCATGCTTAGTGTTATGACAATGCTTGATGGATTTTTTTAATCTTTTTTAAAATAACAACAACAGCTAATACATTTAACATGTGCTAAAGATTATTCTAAATGCTTGATATAGATTTTCCCTTTATAATCCTCACTTTTTAATGTATGCATCTTTTTAGCTCCCATTTTGCACTTGAAGAAACTGAGTCAGAAGAGATTAAGCAACTGCTATAATGCAGCACATTAAGTCTCAAAATGTGATTGCAGTAAGAAAATGATTGCTTTTTACTTTTGATATACATTGATACACATTTCCCAGTGACCCACACAGATAAAACAAACAAAAAATGGGAATATGTTAAACATATTAGCATTATTAATAGAATTTCACACTTCTGGGGAACAGATTCCACATTTATGGAGTACTATAATTCAAATTTTACTCAGCCAATCAGATTTTAAAGTAGTATCTTGATTTCCAGAAAGAAAGTCATTGCTCCTTATGACATAAGCTTAACCACTGCTTTTGCTATTTACTATTTACTTTGTAAGCTACATATGCCATAAAAATGATTTACCATCAGCAATAAATTATAATACATATAATATTGGAGACAATGTTTACTGCAGAGTTTTTTCATTCTTACTGTAACTAAATAAGAGCATTCCAGTTCTTCATTTGCCTTAGGGAAAAAAATAAAAACACTTTCTTAAATAAATGCCAGTCATATAACATTTCTTTTGGCAATTAAATGCTAGAAATCATACAAGTATGTATGTATACTTGAGATCATTTGTTATATCAGTTCTTTGGGTATTTTTCATTGATTCTGGAACCTAAAAATGGAGGAGGGAAAGGGTATCTACTGTTGCAAACAAATTAGCACTGAAAGGAAAAGAATAACTGTGTATCTTAAAAGACCAATTAGTGTAGGATTATATTCTATCAGGGAAGATTAACAGATGTCCAGCAAAAATACTTTTCTGAAAGGTTATAAACATTCACTTGGTATCTCTCTTAACAATAAATAGAAATATATTGCATTTAAGATAATAACAGGTTTTAAGTAGTCTAAAAAATTTACTACATACTTTCCAGCATTAACAAAATAATGTAATTATTTCTTAACTCATAAATATCTAGAAGTTGTAAATTCTAAGTAAATTGCTCTACAAAGTATTCACCTTCCAATCTGACAAATGTTTTCTGTGTTTTCCACAAATATCCTCAAATCGTAGGAAAAAAAGATTATTCAAAAAGATGGTCCTTATTTAATTTAAAGCAGTCCATTTTCCCCGGCATGTCAAAAGATTTTAATTCAATTTTTGAATTTTTGAAATTAACTTATACTGTTATAATCAACCTACCTTATAAAATATAGCATCAGTTTCATGTTCATGAATTTTTAAACTATATATTTTAACAATACCGCCTGGAACAGGACTTGGGTTCCATTTCAGCCATACAAAGTCTGAAGTGTAGTTGATTAGGGTCAAATTTTGAGGAGGTGCTAAAGGCACTGCAGGAAAACACATCATAAAACTTACATTCATAACACTTTATAGCATAAAAATATCACTGTGACTCTAGCTTCCTGAAGACACTAGTTAAGATTTCTAAAATGATGATATTTTAATTTCAGAAATAAATAGCATCAGTAACTGCGTTTTTATACTTGGAACTCAGTAGTTCCAAAGTTGTTTTAAACAAGCACTTCATTCTGAAGCTTGAGCTAAGAAAAAAAAATGTTCAGCAAAGTAGATGAATAGTTGTGAGCCTGTTACAAATAGGTAATTGAATATCCTTTCAATTTCCACGCTGTTCCTTAAAAAGAGAGAGCAAAGCTGCAACAGTGAAGAGGTATGGATTCCGGCTTACCTGACTCATCTGTGTAAAAGAAAAGAGTACTGGAAGGACCAAGTCCTTTTATAGTTCTTGCAGCGGCAAAAAAACTATATAATGTAAATGGCGAAAGCTCTTCCAATATTAGATAATTATCAGAAGTAACGAAAGAGTAATTTTCATTTGGTCCTTGTAAAGTTAAATCATAACTTATTATTGCACCATTTGGCTTTACTGGGGGATCCCATGATAAGAGAACTGAGGTAGAGGAAAGGTTTTTAAAAGTGCTGATTATTGGTGAAGTTTCTGGGACTATAAAAGAAAAAAAGAATATTAAATGAAACAAAAGTGAATTAGCATTAAAAAGAAGAGGCTTTAATAATGATGGGACTTAATTTTATTAGCAGATAATTATTTTAATTTAAAAAAATATAGAGTTATGTTTATTGAAAGGCTAATTATTTGAGAACAAACAGATTCTATATAAGAATGATGTTATCTATCAAAAAGCAATATAAATAAGAGAACAGCAACAATCTGCTTATAGGCAATAAAAGGGTCCAGCCTACCATCTTCTTCAGTTTTGATGTGTAGCTGGGCAGTATAGGTATCAGAGAATCCTTTTTCTGTTGATGGAGTGATTTTTAATATATAATCAGTATATTTTTCCAGATTATCAAAATACATGCTTCTCTCACATGTAACAAGAAGTGGTCTCACATGATGAGGAGTCTGCTGTAAGCTCAGAGAAACATAGTAGAAGACTAGACCATTTGGTTGAGACGGCGGGCTCCAGCTTACATTTATTGCAGTTGATGAAATGGACTTGTAAGTTAGGTTTCCAACACACCCTTCAGGTACTATGGTAGGTAACGTGCAAAATATAAAAATTATCAGTAATTAAATAAATAAATAATAACTTTTATTTAAGTAAATAAAAGTTGAGTAAATTCACAAACTGAGGGTAATTGTTGAAATGGCATCTTTTATACCATCAGCTCTTACATTGTTTAAATGCAGATGTAGTAATACCACCTATTACAAAGTATCATTTCAAAATAATTATATTAAAAATGATTCAAAATATAAACCCTGTCATCTTTAATATGTGTGAGATTGCTTTATATAATATTCTCTTGTCTTTTCTTTCCTACAACATGGAGATTATCCATGTATTATACATGTATGACTGTGTATATATACTCAGATATTTAAATATTTGATAATGTATATTGTCTAAACAATATTTTTATTTTCTGTCTTCTAAAGATTATCTTTAGCATACATATATCACATCTAAGACCTCTCACCTGCAACTGTGCCCAGTGTTTATTATTCATGGTGCTATAATAGTCACTGATAAAACTTATAGGTTGGTGAAAATATGGGGACAGATCTGCATTTAAAGAATGCCTGAAATGATATTGACCACATACTGCACTAAAACACTTTGCTAAAGACTCTGAAAGCACATATTTTCACATATTTTTTTCGTATCTTATTCTGTTGCTCAATGTGTAAACGATTTAAAAGATTGTTCTAAGAAGGAAAGCATTCACTCCTCCTACATATTGTGTCTGCCAGTTTACAATCTTAAGACAACACAGAATCTTACTATCAGTAGAAGTTTAGGTCAATGCCATTTCTCAATAAGAGACTAGTCTTTAAGAAATAAAAGGACACCAGAAACAAGAAGAAATAGGCAATGATTTATGTATCATTGTATTCTTGAAGCTGAAACCTAAAAAACACCAAGCACTTCAATCATTAGAGTTTTCTGAATCCTCAGCACAAACAGGATACTGCTGACGCTGTATACAAGAAACTTCTGGGGTTAAAAAAGTAAAGATATTCCAGGTATCTGAGTCAAAATCACAATAAGAACAAAGATGCTGTATAGAGTCCTATTTGGACTCAAAGGCTTAAATGGAAGTTGCTAGATTACAAAAAAAAGAAAAAAAAAAAAAGGTAGTTCTTAAAGCAGAGGAACAAGTATATTAAGTATTGGAAAATCCATCCATGTATACAACAGTATTTTTCATGCTTATAACTGGATGGCTGTGACATTCTTTGAAGAAATAAAAGTGACAGTTTTCATGAATGGTAGCAGTTTTCATGAATAGAAAAGGCTGTTATTATTGTAGCAGTTTTATAGCAACATTAAATACATTTTCAAACTTCTATAACTAGTTAAATGTGCCTAAATAAATTACAGATTTCACTAGCAATATATAGAAATAGAAAAAAGGTTCTGAAATAAAGTTTTAAATTAATCCTATTAAAGAATAATAAATGATTTTTGTTTACATACTGTCTTGATCTGTGTATACTTGAACTATGTCACTGCTTTTATTCCCATTTCCAGCTGAAGTACTTGCTGTTACCCAAAATGTATAGTAGCTGAATATTGCCAGTTTCTCTATTATTGCAGATACGGTCATATTGTCAAAGTCATTGGTTACTTCACGGAGTGTAAAATTCTGAAAAATAAACATATTGTTTTAATTGTTCAGAATATGGTTTTAGTACACATACACATCTCAAAATAATTATTATCCATGAATTGGTTGTCTCATTACTTTAATATGTCAATTTGAGAAAAATCAACATAGAAAATTTTAGTGCAATAATTAAACTGGAAATATGTTGTACTAAAAGAGGAATGGATGGTAGTAGTTTTTATCATAAAACCAACATACAGAATAGCAAAGAGTAGAAACTTCCAGCTTAAGGAGAATGTTCAGCAGCCAACTGAAAATGCTACAACTGTACAGTGTCAGTTTTCCTTATAAGACATTCAAGTATTTTTCAAAACACTGACATATATTTTTGAACAAGTTTAGGATTATTATAAAGCCTTTTATTTTTTTTTCCTGCTAATGATGAAAAAATTATGAAAGTATTCACCTCTTTCTCTCAACTCAAATGGTTGTTATTCATCCTTAATGAGGCTTTTTTTTTTTTCTATAATCATGGGGAGAAATAGGAAGTCCATTAGATGCATTTTCTTTCTTATATGCAGAGTAAGAGCAATTTTAAAATTCTTTTGCCTGACTCCTAGTTATATTTGTCCTAAGGCATTTTTTGATGATTAGGGAATTTATTTATACAATCATTTCCTTTCTGACCATATTTTAACACAAAACACATAATTAAAACCAATTATAAAATAAAGGAAAATAGACTTAAAAATTATGTAGGCAATTAGTATGAATAAGTCTTAATAATAATGTGCATCTACACCAAGAAAGCTCAATCATTCCAATCCATACAAAGCTTTGAGCTTCCTATAGATCTAAATTCAATTCTAGCAGAGTAACCCTCAATAAATCATCTCAACTCAAAGCTTTTCCTTCCTCATCTATAAAATAGGAATAATTATTTCTCCTTCACAGAGAGATTTAAGGATTAGATGATATGAAAGCACATAAAACAATATCATATCTGGTACACAATTAAAAGCACAATAAATGATAATTAGTTCATTTAAATGAAAAACATAGGGTAATCTGGGGCGCTCAGGTGGCTCAGTCAGTTAAACATCCAACTTTTTTTTTTTATTTTATTTATTTATTTGGTACAGAGGGAGGAAAGAGAGAGAGGCAGAGGGAGAGGGAGAGGCAGACTCCCCACCTAGCAGGGAGCCTGAGGTGGGGCTCAATTCCAGGACCCTGGGATCATGACCTGAGCTGAAGGCAGACACTTAACTGACTGAGCCACCCAGGCACCCCAAGCATCCAACTCCTGATTTTGGCTGGGGTCATGATCTCATTGTCCTGGAACGATCCCCATGTTGGGCTCTATGCTCAGTGGGGAGTCTGCTTGAGATTCTCTCTCTCCTTCCCTCTCTCAGTGCCCCTCCCCCCCCAACTCTCACATACACACACACTCTCTCTCTCAAATAAATAAATCTAAATAAAAAACTTAGGGTAGTCAATTTGACTAAAGTTTATAGTTAGGATGGTTCTACAATGTATCAAAAAATTAAATTCAGCAAAGTTTTGTGCATCTTTTGCCAGTATTTGGTGGAGAAGGGAGGGAAGAAGGAGTGTAATAAAAGATCTACCTCAATTTTGTGGTTGCTTATTTAGGAACAGATAAGTTAAAACAATATAACAATTTCACACAAAATATGACCTGTAAACTTCAATATCTTTTAACATACCTATTTGACACATGGAATAACTGGCTTACATTAAGTATCTCTTAAAAATATTAATGTAATTAATTAGTCAGCCATTTAAAGAGAAGGAAATCTTGCTATTTGTGACAGCAAACATGAACCTTGAAGGCATAATGCTGAATGAAATATGTCCAACAGAGAAAGACAAATACCATACGATCCTACTCATATGTGGAATCTAAAACAAACAAAAAACCAAAACCCTGAACTCACAGATACAGAGAACAGATTGGTGGTTGCCAGAGTTGCAGGGTGGGAGGGGGTGGGCAAAATGGGTGAAGGTGATCAAAAGGTACAGACTTCCAGTTATAAAATAAATAAGTCACAGTATGTAATGAAAAATATGTTAACATAGCTTTTTGGTATAAATTTTAATTTTTCTTTGTTATAGAATTTATTCTGATTACCTGTCATAAATTACCTATTGATTACCAATAATAAATTACCTATTGATTATTCAGAAATGAATTATTCTGAAGCATCCAGAAGTCATTCCTGATGAATATGTGACTTAGCATGCCTAGACATGTAATAAATTTGGAATCAGATCAATTATCTAGATGATCATTTCAGTCATTTTATTTGTTTTTGGGAAAAACTTTCAGCTCAAATTATCAAATTAAGACTTGCTACTTTGTATATATAAAAGCAGCCAGAAGTTATATAGTGAAAGCTTCCAAATTTGATGGATCCACCAGTACAGTATTCAATTAGCATTTTGTTAGTATAACAAGACACTATGTCAGGCACAGGAGGAGATATGACATAAGTGGGTAAAAGTGAAAATGTGGAAGAGTTAATACACTCTACTAAACACAATGTGCAGCAAGCAAAGGAAAAACAAATGGTAGCAGAGAGATTAAATTCCCCAAGGTAAGAAGGAAAAATCACTTCACCACAAACTCAAATGCTCCATCATTATGACTAAGTACCAAAAATAATGTTGGTCTATTACAATAATTTTATGTTCTTTCAACTAAAAATATTTATTGAGCATTAAACCTATGTATGATACAGTACCAGAGGACTTTGGGGATGGAAAGATACATGTCACGTGACTCTTTTCTTCAAGTTATTTGCTCATAGGAGCTAAGACAAGTAAGCAGATACCAGGAATGAAAAGCAGAATATGATGTACTGTGCATGAAGTATTCTACAAAGTTCTGTGGGAAAGAGAAGGAGGAAGAAAAAAGCGATGCACTTATTCGGCTGTATAATTTTCATTTCGAGGATTTCTTCTATTCTGCCAACCCAAAATAGAAAATTAGGAAGTGAAGATGCTGTATTTAATGCTAACTGAAGGAACAAATTAAAGCACGGATGAACTTCAAGCAACATGAGAAATGTTTTCACATCATTAGCCTGTGCCCTCTTGCAGCTGTCACACTTAAAAGCATTCTTAAGATTATTTAATAAAAGATTACATTTTCTAAGATAGATGAATTATAAATGGGATGGTATCATATACCCAGGTTTGAGTAAATAGGCTCATAAGATCATGTTGAAACTATAGTTAGATGTTTACACTTCATTATTTAGATGTGGACGAAGAGAACCAAAACAGAATTTTGTATACCGGTCATAAAGTAAATTGTGCAGAGGCAAACCTTTACTAAGATTTAGAACTACTGACGTCACTTTGCAATATTTTTGTTAAATGCATGAAAGAAGAAAAATCTGCATTTTGAACGGCCTCTGTGACATAATGACACATTGTTAAATTTGTAAACAACACTGTGTTAAAAATAATAATAAATTGCACACTAATTCCATTTCTTTTCTCCAAATAGCGTAGAACAAGAAGGAATAGCAGAAATTGCTTAATGTACATAGAAGCAGGGAAAAAGGATCCTCCTTTCTTCTGCTGTTCTTAAGGTATTTGTTTAAAAAGTCTACACCTATAACTATATATATATTTATATATATATATATAGTTATATCTATATCTTCATGTCTTGTATAAAGTAGTTTTCCTTTTGGCATGAAGTTTTAAGTAGTCACACTTATTCAACCCCTACCTTTAGAGGGCCTTGAGCAGAATATAAAAACCAAACCAACCTTGACTTTGTCTTATTCACTGCTAGGTTGCTAGGTTAGTCCTGAGACAGCTGGTAACATTCTGCTCTGACCCCACTGGTTACTAGGTTAGTCCTGAGACGGCTGGTAACGTCCTGCTCTGACCCCACTGGTTACTAGTTTAGTCCTGAGACGGCTGGTAACGTCCTGCTCTGACCCCACTGGTTACTAGGTTAGTCCTGAGACGGCTGGTAACGTCCTGCTCTGACCCCACTGGTTACTAGGTTAGTCCTGAGATGGCTGGTAACGTCCTGCTCTGACCCCACTGACCGGCCTAAACTGCATCGTAGACACACTAAAGCAAAGAGTACAATAAAGCATACTTTATTTCCTGAGATTGTAAATTGCAACATTTCTTTGAAGTTAGTTTTTTTCCAAATTATATTCCAACTCCCTCCATTCCTGATTCAATCACAACCGTTCCTAATTTTTACCTTTTTCATATATTAGAGTTCTATAAAATATTTAGTTTGGATAAAATAGAGGATCTCTATTGAGTAAACTGAAAATACTTCTCTACATGAAATGCATTTTAGCTACTTTCATAACCATCATTCACATCAGAAAACTGTGCGATCCTAAAACCCAGCATACTTCAAGTTAAATAACCCATTACTAGTGGTTTTATTACATCTAATAGTAAATAATAATAATAACCCCTCCTGCTAGTAGTTGAAAATTTTTTTAATTGAAAAAAAATATGCAAACACATCCAAACTTGAAAACTATTTATATTGTATACAAACAAAAGGGAAAAAATTTAGCTAAGAAATAACTGAGGGTAAATTAAACCATTAACTCCTCAGAGAACACTTCTTGGAGAAGTAAAATTAAGGGCCATATTTATACATAGAATTTTAAATAGGTGGCAGCTTCATTGTGAGCAATACATTTGAAATGTGGGAGCATGCATAGCTAGATTAAAATGTATCTGACATTTCTCATCACGTTTTTCAACGTCAATGGGCGTTTTATAAAATGTCTGTGCATAATTATCAGTATAAGATAAATGATTTTTCCACCAGGCCAAGTCTATATCATCATCAATAAAACTGAAGGATATAAATAAAGAACTAGAAGAAAACTCAGGTCTTACCTGCACAAAAGTACCTGAAGTATTTTTGTAATAAACAGAATAATATTGTATAATCCCATTAGGTTTTGAAGGAGGTACCCAAAAGAGCATTATTGATGAAGAACTGAGATTTGCATAATGAACATCTTTGGGAGGATCACTTGGTGCTATAAAAAAAAAAACAACAACAATTGGACAGAAAACTGTACTTGTGGCTCCAAATAATGTCTGAAATGTTCTAAATTTTACCTGTCTTTGATAAGTGATGACCATCATTTTAAAAAAAGAAATTAGAAGTCAGAAATGAAATCCATAGACTCATTGGGCCATCCCTCTCACACTATATCATAGCAACATCCAAGCAGAGGACTGTTAGATTTCTTACTGGTAAAACACAATCCCAGCCCCAAAACATGCCTACTGCCCTGTGTTTGAAAAAAAAACATTATAACAAGTCTCCAATGTAAAACACATAATATGAAATTCTAATTTAACTTAGAATCTTGAAATCTGATAATAGAGAACAAAGGTAGAGAACTAACTTCATGCATTTTACTTTGTTTCATTTAACAAATACATAAAATGCTTACTAACTGTCAAGTTCTGTACTGAGTGCATTTACAAATATAAACTCATTTAATCCTCATAAGGACCCTGTAAATTAGGTATATATCATTTCCATTAATACAGATAGGAAACTGAGGCACAGAGAGATTAGCTTTCCCAACATCACACAGCTAGGAAATGACCAAAAAGCAATTTTGCCTCCAAAATGATGACAGATATTAAGCTTAATAATACATTTCGATATTTAATGCTTATTTTTTCTGAGTAGGATCTTCTTTTACTTGGCCTACATCCAAAAGAACTCACCTCCCTCGGGTGTTCGAAAGTTAATGATACTGCTTCTCATTTTCCCATCACCAAACCTGGTGCTAGCTGTTACATAAGCATTATATTCAATATCATAGTCCAAATCTGAGAATTCTAATGATGTTTCAGTTACATTAATAGCTTTTAATGATGATCTATCCCTGGGAGAAAAAAAAAGAAATTATCTGTATAATTGACTATTAAACATTACATATACATTTTGAGCACAAGCACATTAAAAATATGCAACATTAATGCACAGAAATATCTTAATCCAGACTAACAGGATAAAGAAGCCACTTATTCTGAAATGCTGAAAAGAGTGAAATTCAAAATAATTCAATAAATAAATTTCTTTTGTTTTCAAGTATATTTAGTAATTCAATCAAGTGTTAATAAGATGTTCTTATTAGAATTTACCTGGACTGATTTCAATAGAGCTCTAGGAATACTGTGTAGTCCAAATAATTATACTACTCCTTTTCATACCCATGTTTTAGTTTGTTCAAATATTTTTCTTTTTAAGTGCTGGCAACATCTTATTTATACTCTTTGTCAAACAAATTCACTTTTCATATATTGTACAAAAGTAATATTTACCTTAGACCAATTCAAAAAATAGTAAATATTTGAATAGTATCACCTAAAATAGTGAGCCTATGGGTTATCTTTTGTTTATTAATTATATTAATTACCCTTTAATTATTAATTTATAATAAATTATGTATTAACTGGAAACAAACTGAAAATAATGTACGTATAATATACAAAAAAGAAAAAGGTAGAGCTCATGTCTTTCATCCAATTAAATCTTAGAAGTACTTAAAATGTCACTCCAGAAAAGAAAACACAAATAAATATTGATTAAAAACTCTCCAAGTAAGTACTGAAATCACAAGGGGAAAAAGAAAATCTAAAGAACAAAATGTTGCTAAGTAATATAAGACTACCATTATTTTATTTCAGTCATGCTCGTAGAGTTTCTATAGTTTTGAATTAAGTATAGATTAGAATCTAAATTAAAAAATGAACATGTATATAGGGGTACTGAAAACTGCATTTAAAAAGAAATTTAGGGGCACCTGGGTGGCTCAGTCAGTTAAGCGTCTGACTCTTGATTTTGACTCAGGTCATCCTTTCGGGGGCCTGGGATCCAGCCCTGCGTCAGGCTCTGTGCTCAGTGGGGAGTCTGCTTGAGATTCTCTCTCTCCCTCTGTCCCTCCCCCACCTCTCTCTCAAATAAACAAATCTTTCAAAAAAAAAGAAGTTTAGATTTTTAAGAGCAATAAAATTAATTATGAAAGAATGTAAGTAAGGGAATATGATCAAATCACAGAAAAAGTATCTCTCATGTAATCTCATTTTTCCTCTGTATCACAAAGCACCCAAGAAGTAAATGGATATTATTTCCTCTGAATATAAAATGCTCTCTCTTTGCCATTGAAATAATTAAGAGTATCCACAAAGACCGACATTTCAGGCATGGTTTTACTATTACAAAAGTGTCAATCCACTCCAAATATTAAGTACGGTTATCTGAAAAGTAGTTGGAAAGCTTACCATAGTGAGAAAAATATGGATTCAGAGTATGGGATTGGAGACAGGCAGGATTAGCAAGGCTATTCAGCAATTTGAAACAGTTCCATCAGACAGTGTCTCTCAGAAGCAGTAGGGACTTCACTGAGACCCAGGAGGAGGCTTTTAGAACTTAATGCTGTGGCTGTTAGTCTCAGAGAAAGATGCCTTGTCATAGAAACTTTACCCAATTCCATACTCCTGTCATTGGTCACAGGTCATTAGAACACTGCAGTATGGTTAATCCAATTCAGATCTCCAAAGCTATGAAATTAGCTAAAGTAATCTAATTGCATTTTATCTATTTTTAAAATTCCTTTTCAAGCATATTTTTTAATGCTATCTGCTTCCTTGCATCACTACCTTCTTGCCCTGACCTTCACAACAAAGTAGTGCAGATGACTATGCTTACAGGAAGAAAAACCCTGATTATGTTCCATAAATAATGTAGAATGGAGGCAATCACCTGGAAAAGGCAGGTCAAAAGTAAATTCTGTCTCACATATCCAGATATTTTGGTAAGAAGAAGATAGTCTTTATAAATTGTCTGAATAACAAAACCAATAATCCACCTCAGCATATACAGATATAGTTTCTACATCTATACTGGTTTACCCTGAGACAAAATAGTACTAACAAAATTTTTCAGATAATGATATGTCTTGCTGTTTCAGGTTTTTTTTGTTTTTCTTTTGGAGTTTAGGATTGTTGCTGATATTTTAATGACTAAGGTAAAAAAAATATCTGAGCATCAGTAAACTTCAACTGAAATTTCAATTTCTGATCTAAATTCAGAACATAGATCAAGAGACAGTTTGCTCTATAACTGAGAACTTGGAAGTAAAAATGAGAGAGAAGTGCTGCAGTCTCTGAGGATCTGACTCCATCCTCCTTGCTCTTATGCAATTGCCAGATTGGCGAAAAAGACCCATGAACCTCTGGGCTGACGCCTGAGCTCTCTGCACTCCAAGGAGGAGTCTCAGTGAGTAGCCCTGCAGTTCAGATGGGTCACACTCCCTCCCGTGCATAAGAAACCCCGGTTTGACATGGCCATAATCTTTTGGTTTTAACTGGCTTAGTTTAAAGATCTCTGTTTTGTTCTTATTAGTTTAAAAATATTATAATAGGAATATTAGGTGTTCCATTAGAGTGTTTTATTTCCATTTATAAAAGTATATGTTCTTCTATATCTTGTTTTTTGCTTATATGATCTATCTATGTGATAATAACAATGATTCTTACCATTATTTTCCCTAATTTGGATATATCGTAGTTATTCAGCCATTCTTCTATAAAATTAACATTTAGGTTGCTTTCTCTCTCTCTCTCTCTTAGTTACTAACCATGATGCAGTAATCATTCTTACACAAATGCCTTTTCATAATGGCACCTGGATTTCTATAGGTTAAATTCCCAGTAGTGTAATCATTGAATCAAATGGTTTGATTTTTTTAAAATTCTAATTATTACTGTTCCAAAATTGTTTCCTTTCCACACTATGAGTGATTATAATTTAGAGCCACAACAACAATGTGTACATCTTTTGGAAAACTCTTATTACCAGTCTGGATATTAAACTTCTTAATTACTGCAAGTTTGACCAAACAAAAATCTATTTAATCTGTACATCCCTAACCATTTGTGAGACAGAATATCTTTTCATATGTATATTGGTCATTTGTGGTCCTTTTTCTTTTTTGCATAACGTACACATTTCCTTTTCTATATTTTACTGTAATGTTTTAAATGGAAAACAATATATATTAGAGTTAGAAAGGCATTGTTCTTCCAATTAGTGCTCCAAACAAAGGATAGATACCTCCCCAGCCCCTCTGAATTTAGAAATGATATGTATACAATCAACATTTGACAAAATTTATTGAACATCTACTTTATTCAGGAACTATGTTAGAAATAAATATGAGTAAGATTTAGCCCCTGTCTTCAAAATAGACAAAATAGTAAATAATTATAAAACAATTAATTAATAAGAATGGGATCCCTTTAAGGACAAGGACAACACCTCTCCCCATCCCGCCCCACCAGTGGCTAACAGCAAAGAAAAGGAGAAGAGCAAAAAAATTAAATCATAAAAAAAATAATAAATCTGTAAAATTTGACTATTGGTAACATCTAGAAAAGGAGACTAAAGCATAGCTCCCAAAGATGTAGGAAATTGTTGACTAGAAAGTTAGTTTGTAAGGTTTGCGAGTAGAATAGAGAGCTGAGTGTGGTGGGGAGAGAAAGAATAGAGGCCTCCCTGACAAAACAGGTCTAAGTCTTACATATCCAAAAGTATAAACTGTGTAGAAATGGAAGGAATATAAATGCCAACAATACTTAATCTCTAAAATAGATAACTTTCAACATCAGGCAAACCTCCTAGTCAGTGTAAATTTTCAAACTGAAAAAAAACTTGAGGGGAGTCCTCAGTGCCTTTGTTTTACTGATTTAATTCTAGAAACTTACTAGAACATTTTAAAAGCTTTCTTGAATTTGAGACATCAAAAGAATTTGAATGACCTTGGAACTATTCTGAATAAATATAGGATGCAGTTTTTCTGTCTATACTCACTGGTAACACCAAGAAAATGTCTTGGGATGGGATTAATGGAGTCTTTAAAATAAAGTTATTTCCTCATTAAGTTATGATTTTTTTTTCAAAAAACGGAGCACATTTTGACCTCTAGGCATAAAGGAAATTCTAGAGTAGAAGAGCAATTTCTTTGGTCTGGTTTAGAATTTACTTTGCTCATCTCTTATCACATCAAGATCATGTTAAGCAAGTGAAGGAATCTTGAGTACCAAAACTACCTGGGAAGACTGAAACAAATTCCATTTCCCTAAGCATGAACATGAATGGTTTTCTACACATGGTTTGAGACCCTTTGAAAGGTCATGGTCTTAATTCTAAATTTCATCATTTGGTATTTTGTTCCATGTGGGTAATCTAACCAAATGACATATCCATCCTTGTCCATTCCTATGTATTTATTTTCAAAGCTATAATTTGCTGTTATATAAATATTCTAGATTAAATATTTCACTAACTAAATAACACTTCCAATAATTTCAGCATCCACTTGACTCTGTCAAATATTCTCTTCCTCTATGAACCAGTGATTTTCACTAATTTTCCCAGTATAAGGAACCTGCTCTTCTATGTTTCACCTTACTCTAGAACAACTACCCTGCATAGCTGAGTAGGTCTAATAGACTCACAATTATGTATTAAACAACCCCAAACTAGTAAGACATAAATAGCTGCACAGTCTATGATCCTAAAGCTCTTCTAGAGTTTCAGAGAAAGTCTGAGTGAAAGCAGGATATTTATTTGTTGTCGCTGTTTTCTTATTGTCATCATTTGGTTGGCTGGTTGATTTGGCTCGATTTTGTCTTGTTTGTTTGCCTTTAGCAAAAAAGACACATTTATAAGATTAAAGGCAAGAGCCATAAAGAGAATGAGGTTGAAGCTGGGGAGCCATTTATAAACCATGATCTTAGAGTAGACACAAGGAATTAAGGACCAGAAGACAGGAGGAGGGTTGTGCTTGAGCTGAAGGAAAAAGATTTCATTCCCTGAGAGTGGATGCAATTCCTCAGGCCAGAATAAGAAGTTTGAATTTTATTACAAGAGGAGTGGAAAGTCCTTGGAGTATTTTCTCTAGCAGCGTGATCTTTGGGTACAGGGTTAAAATAAAAATTTTAAATCCTATACAATATTGAAATTCATATTCTCCCAATAGATGGACAAATAGAGATATGTATACCCTTATTCAAGCCTCAAAAATCCATGTATCTGTGCTGCCCACCTCTCTAGCTTCATCATCTCCTGCTTTCTTCCTGTACCATTATACTTAAGATATAAGGCTGTCTTGCTGTTATCCACGCAAGCTTCCTACTGTTAACCACATCTAATGAAATTATTTGAGCTCCTACATCCAATTAGTATATCCCGGATTTTCAGCCATGTGTCAATAAATTCCCATTTTTGTGTAAGCCAGTTTAAGTTGGGTCTAGTCACTTGAAACTAAAAGTCTTGACTGAAACCTCTTCCCATTCTCCCAGCAGTTTCTCACATGCCTTGATCATGAGTATTTCCATTTGCATCATTCCTCCCTGAACAAGCTCTACTTTGTCTATATAGTACAGACAGAGACCAGTAACCAAATGGTTTGCACATGAAACAGTATACTTATTCCCTCACAATGAATATATCAATTAATGCAGACCAATAACAAACGAGTGATTTTTTTTGGTAGAAATAGCCCATATGAGTTGATGCAATAAGCTGAATTTATCATAACCCCATAAGTGTTTATCACAAATACTTTTATCAAACTAAGACTTCCCTAATCCTGTAAGTATACTGCTGAATATTTAGAACAAATGCCATTTATAACATTTATTCCTAGTGATTTGAGAAATGCATGATTTAGGACTAAGATCTAGGTATGAATTCTTACTGTCATCTTCTAGCTCTGTAAATTTAAGTAACTCCTTAATCTCAGAACTCAGCTTCCACACCTACAAAGTGGGAATAATATTCTCTTTAAGATATTTTTATGAAAAATAAATAATATAGGTAAGAAACTTAACACATTTCTCCCAAAATACTAATGACTACACTATCCCTCTTGGGCCCTTTTGCCTACCTCTCCAAGATGTTTTTTCCCCCAAGTCTGTAATGCAAGGAAATCACAATCTCTCCCAGCTGTGTACATATCACAAATGTGATTTAAAGACCCCTAAATTGAGGGTGTAAAAATTCAAGATCCACCCAAGCAAAATAAATGACTAAGAAGACTGGATTTGAAACAGGGTGTAGTGGGAACTCTGGTAAATTGCCAAGCAACTGCTCCAACTAAAGATAGTTTCTATTCAACTCCAGCTGATTTTTATCACAGGGAATATGGCAAACTTCCTGATTTCTGTAAGAAACAAAGGAACCTGAAGTTTTTCTAGAGATCTATTCATCGTTAAATGCTGACAGAATTCTATTCAAAATTTATTAACTGTTCACAGGTCCAGCAAAGCACAGGTGGCCCACAAGTAGCCTGTTTATGACTTGGCACTCACGTTCATCCAGGTCATTCAGAAAAATGACTAACAAATAGAACTGAGATGGAGCTTTTAATATCCCACTAGAAACCTCAAGTTAAACAACTCAAGGGCATCCTTGTATTGAACCACTTCTTCTACCTGTGTTCATATCTCTCCCAGCCCAATTTGACCCCAATATTCCATTTCTACAATGCTACTTATCAACTTCCTGGCACGGTTCATTCGTATGCCTCCAAGCCTTCATATAAAATTGTCCTCCTTAACCCATAGAGGATACATTCCAAGACCCCCAGTGGATTTCTGCCTGAAACCATAGACAGTTCTGAACCCTATCTATATTATGTTTCTTTCTGTATATACATACCTATGATGAAGTTTAATTTATTAGTTAGGCACAGTAAGAGATTAACAACAATAACTAATAATGAGGTAGAATAATTATAACAATATATTATAATAAAATTATGTGAATGTGACCTCTCTTAAAATATCTTATTGTACTGTACGCACCCTTCTTCTTGTGAAGATGTAACATGATGAAATGCCTACGTGATGAAATGAAGCGAGGTGAATGATGTAGGCATTGTGATGCAGCATTAGGCTATTATTGACCTTCTGATGATTTGTCAGGAGGATCATCCACTTCTGGGCTGCGGTTGACTGTGGGTAAGTGATATTGCAGAAAGCAAAACCACAGAAAAGGGGAGACTACTGTACTGTTTCCAATGAGATGTTCTCCTGATTTATCAATCTATCTTTATAACCTTCCCTTTCTGATTATTGATCTATATTGTATGCTCAAACAGGTAGTTTTAATAGGATGAACATATTTTAGAAAACTGGAAGCAAGAGAACTAAGCATACTTTGAGCAAATAGAAGGCCATTTCAAAAGGTAAACTTTTATGTTACGGGAGAAATTATTTGACCAATGACATTCTTAAAAAAGCTGACTTCCTAATACACTACTTAGCAAGTATTTTTAGAATTATTTCACACACATACTTTATCTCCAATTAGTCTACAATCATTTTTAAATTCTCTCTATATTTTTTATCTCCCCACAGAGTTTAATAAACATTTGTCAGACTGACTAGTTCAGAATTACTTCTCAAAGTTACTACTAAGAAAATGAGAAACATCTAAAAGCCAAGATTTGTACATAAGCTAGAATTTTCAACATTACTTTTACTCCAGTCTTTTAGCTATACCTTATATGGCATTCACCTAGAAGATTTACAAACAAAAAAAGAAAACTACTGTTAAATTTTACTAAAAATATAGAAGCAAAATTGCTAAACAAATCCAAGTTGAATTCAACTACAGATAGTTCCCAACTTACAATGGTTCCACTTAGAATTTTTCCATTTCATGATGGTGTGAAGAGCAATACACATTCAGTAGGAAGTGTACTTAGAATTTTAAATTTTGACCTTTTCCCTGGCTAGCCATATGGAGTACGATCCTCTTTCATGATACTGGGAGAGGCAGCAAGCCACAACTCCCAGTCAGCCACACAATCATGAGGATCAACAACCAATACACTTACAACCATTCTGTACCCATATGACCATTCTGTTTCAGTAAAGTATTCAATAAATTACATGATGTATTCAACATTTTATTGTAAAGTAGGTCTGTGTTAGAGGATTTTGCCCAACTGTAGGCTAACGTAGGTGTTCTAAACATATTTAAAATAGGCTAGGCTAAGCTGTGGTATTCTGCAGATTAGGTATATTAAGTACATTTTTGACTTAATGATACTTTCAACTTATGATGGGTTTATCAGGATGTAACCCTATTGTGAGTCAAGGAAGATCTATATAAAGTAAGTAAATGAGCTTTGTATCAGTTTACTACAATACTACACCTCAATCTAAAGTGTATTAAAAGAATAACTGCTCTAATAGGAATTCATTTATTTAATGGTGGTTGCCCTTGTAATGCAAAGACTGTTTATCGTTTAGACATATATAAGCATAATTTATCAATATAACCGAGGGAAAAAATGCTACTTTTATCATCTTGATAAATGATAAAAGCTATTATGCAAAACAAAGTTTAAAAGGAAACATCATTTAAAAATGCAATTAGTTAAAGCAGATTTCTGTGCACACCATCTAAAAATCAAATGTGACTCACATAGGAGTGGTTGTAAAATGTCTGCACATTAAACCTCATTTTGTAGAGAAATATTCATGACAAAGAGAGAAGTCACCCATTATAATTAATAAAATTGGCAGTCTGCATTTGGTAGACATACTGAAAATAACAAACATCCAAAGATGTTGTTTTTAAAAGAATCTGGTAATTACTGGAACAACTAAAATAATGGAAACTAAGAAGTATGAAAGAAATGTGAACTCCTGAAACAGGAACACTTTTAATAACAATACCACCATTTATCCAATATTTTTTTTTAAAGATTTTATTTATTTTTCAGAGAGCGAGCGAGAGAGAAACAGCATGAGAGGGGAGAGGGTCAGAGGGAGAAGCAGGCTCCCCACTGAGCCGGGAGCCCGATGTGGGACTCGATCCCAGGACCCTGGGATCATGACCTGAACTGAAGGCAGACGCTTAACCATCTGAGCCACCCAGGCACCCCATTTATCCAATATTTTAAGAGAACCACACAGATAATTGAACAGCAGTGCCAAAATTCAACCCCATGTCTCCAAAAGTGTTCCAAGTCTAGACAAAAAACTAGACTTGGAACAAAAACATGTAATATTAAAACCTTTTATAAGCAGTTCTTCCTATATCGTTTGAAATCTAACTCCTGGGATGTCTAAATTATTAGAGTTAATATATCAAGAGATTATTTCTCTAATTTCAATAAGTTGTGAAATATCTTTAAAGTTTTAATAAATTTATGCATCTTTTAAAAAATCTTTATCTTGGGGGGTGGGAGGATGGGTTAGCCTGGTGGTGGGTATTGAGGAGGGCACGTTCTGCATGGAGCACTGGGTGTTATGCATAAACAATGAATCATGGAACACTACATCTAAAACTAATGATGTAATGTAGGGGATTAACATAAGAATAAAAAAATAAAAATAAAAAAATCTTTATCTTAACACTTAAAAAGAAAAATTCACATATTCATTCCAACAGCTTTATCAGGCTTGGCTGCCCAATAAGTTACACACACACTCAGGCACTTAGAAGGTCATTGAACGGCTCTTTAACTGAACGAGTCAGGGCAAAGTGGCCACATTCCCACAACTGGACTCCAAGTTCATTTTTCACAAGGACACCTTACTCAAAACAGGCTGTGGGGCCTGTGCAGTTGAACCATGCCCCTAGATTATGAGACCAGCGAAGTTAGCATGATTCTCATGGCTACTTTGACTTCAGAGTATCTTATTTATTGAAGTGGAACTTTCTGAATGGAGAGACTGAGTTACTGCCCGCTCAGTAAAATATACATATAAAATTTTCAGTAACATTCTAAATTCAGGCAGGCAGTCAACAGTAAAATACATACCAGTAGCCTGTTCTTGACAGATTATATAGCAACCCTGGCTCAAGGATTTCTTTCCCTACAAGAGTCTTAAGATTGTTCGCTAGTTGATGCTTTGTTGTTGTTGTTGTTGTTGTTGTTTGGCTATTTGCTGGTTTTGATGAATTTGCTGTGATCCAGTTCAATTATTTTTTTTAGAGTCATCCTACAGCTGGGGATATACTTCAACAGTGTTAAAAGAGGGACCCTGGCTCTCTCCAGTACAAAGGAGGGAGGTGATTCTCTTGGATGATGCCCCACGTAGTGACCACCCTAATTCTGCAATCTTAAACTCTCCAGCTGATCCTAGGAGCAGCTTCTCTGACTCAATGTCTCTATAAATACCTCTCTGAATGGTAGTAAGAAGGGCTTGCTCCTTCTTAGGATGGAGAGAAAAATGATAAGCCTCTTACAGAATCTCTGTCTTCAGTATGCCACCATGTTCAGCAAGATCTAAACGCCCCTCTAGCAGATCATCCAGGGCTAGGGAAGGATGTGGAAGTTACCTTTGCAATCCTGCCCACTGTCGATTGATGAAAGCATCTAGCTATCTGAAGGTTAAGACAGACATGCTAAGAGAGCTAGGGCATTAGAATAAGCCTGAGGTTGGATCAAGGATAGAACGGAAAATCAGAACTAGAAACTGTGACTAGAAGCTATGACTACAGGTGGGCAGCAGCACGATTCCCAAAAAGCCAGGTAAGATGAGCCATAATATTACAGACTTGAGATTCCCTGACCCCACTTTCAGTGGGCTTCCCTTGCACCTAGAATCCATCTTATGAAGTGAGACAGAAAAGAGATACACCTCAAAAGAGGAGAGAGAATGCACCACTGGGGAGTTGAATTTACACAGCATGATCACTGTATAGAGGGATGAGACTGTCCCTACAGTATGGGCCAGAAAATCCAGTCATAAAATCTTGATTCTCACTTTTATTAACTTGTTTCACTTCCATTTTTCCTAACTCAATAAAATGGCATCATTCTTGATTCAAAAATCTAAAAGTCATCATTGATTCATCTTTTTTTTTTTTATCCCCACAGCCAGTGTATCTCCAAGTTCTGTCAACTCTCCTTCCTAGATGTAGAAAAAAGCTACCCACTTCTCTCCTCCATTGCCAGTAACATCTATTGCCCAGACTACTAAAATAAGCTCCTAGCTAGTATTCCTGCTAACAGTTTTGCCATCTACAATTCTACAATTCTTTCTCCATAAAGTACCCAAAGTGCTTAAAATTCTCTAGTAACTCTTATTACAGTTAAATGAAAATTAAATCCTTTTTGTGGCTTGGCTCCTGACCTATGTCTGCCTCCTATCCCTCAGTATTACTCTGTCTCTCTAACCCCCAGCAACACTGACATCTCTGGTCTTCAAAATGACAAATTATGTTTTTTCACAGAGCCTATACAGCTGATGTTCCTTATTCTTGGAAAATTCCACCTTGCAGATCTTCATATGATAAAAAGCTCATTCTTGTCATCCAGACTGTAACTCAGAACAACTTTTTCAAAAAGGATTTCCCTAAGCATCCCATCAAAAGTATCCCCTGACTTTCCTTCATTTGTTTGTTTATGCGATATATAGTCCAGTTATCCCTTTAGAATATAAGTTCCTTGGGAACAGGAGTCATATGTGTGTCTTGTTCACTGGTATACAGACACTTTATCAATTTTGTTGAATGAAGTAATGAAAAATGGATAAACAAATGAACTGGGCCACAGAGGAGAATGGTTACCTTCTTCCCATTGCTTCTCTTCCTATTGATATTTCTCATGCCACTCTCAATTTTTCCATGACTAGGCAAAATGACTAGGAGTCAGGTAATGAAAAAAATAGGAAGTACAGTCCTAAAGAGTGGTATGCAAAGGGTTTAAAGAGAGATTAGGGAAAGAAGAGTCTTAATTTAGGAAAAAGAAGAGTAGACTTCCTTAAAACATCATAGCCTCTCAGTGTTGGACCTTCAAGTCAGGAATATAAAGGTAAGAAATGTATATGTTCTATAAAGTATTGTGTAAATTGTATTTTCTGAGTTGAAATATTTAAAACCCACTAGGAAATATATAACTGGTGAATCTTTTTATGAGGACTTACATTAGATCAAAGTGAGGATTTTTATATTGAGTTTTCATGAAGCAATAAAACCATGTTGTTAACTGATGTGATATGAGCTAAAGGATTTAATCTTTTACAAAACTGACACATAAATAGGTAATCAGGGTAAAGGTGATCAGAAAAAAATATAGACACACTGCTTAAATTTCATTGGAAAATTGACCTTAAATAACAGATTTGTGAAGAAATATCTTTCAGTTAAATTTTAGTTAAAACTATTCTGCTCAAAGGAACTTAAGACAGTGACATGCAGAATACTTGTGTAAAACTCTGAGTTTAAAATTATATGCTTGTATGCACAGAAGTTGATTAATCAATGACTTTTAAGAGCAGAAATTTAGTATAATTATGCATGATATACACTTTTTTAGGTACAAAAATTATGTTATTTGACTATGCTTGGACTTCTACATAGTATGGGAAAGACTTGTTTCTTTAAAAAAGCATATTAACTGGCCTATTAACAATCAGGTTCTTAATGTAGCATCACATTCTGAAATAAAAAAAAATTACATTCCTATTATGTTACAGATTAATACTTGTTCTCAGAACTATTTCCAAAAAAGAAAAAATTTCTTACCAGACATAAACTGTGTAATAGAGGATAATTCCATTTGGCTCCAGGGGTGGTTGCCATGACAACTTCACCGTGACACCAGACAACTGTTTTACAGAGAAGTCTTTGGGGGGAGAATCAGGAGCTGAAAAGTTAGGGTAAGGATAATATATTTTATTAAACATATGTAAGAGAAGGCTAAAATGGAAATGCACAAAGTTTTCATTATAAACATTCTGGTAAATGAATCAGGCATAGTGTCTTTCTCCATGAGCATTGGAGACTAATTGTTTACTTTCAAAATGAGATGATAAAAAGAGATTTGCATGGTGGTGTTAGAACATCTGTTTCTGTGATTCAATGGAAAAAAATATTTCATGAGAAAAAAGAACAAGGGGTATGTCACAGTGATTCACCTACTGTTCAAGTACATCTTGGTAAATTATCATCCTCTAGTAAAAATAAAACTACTGGGGTGAATAAATATAATATGCAGTAAAAGTGCTCCTCAAATAATAAAAAGAAGTGGAAAAAAATCACACATTCAAGAAGTGGTAGAATGATAAGCATAACACTGGGAGAGCAGTTAAAATGACTGACCTCACAAATAAAAACTACATTCCTCAATTTCAGTTGTCATTAAACTGTAAAATAGTATCAAAATTTGTTCACTGAGTCTTCAAAATTTAATGGTGACAAAGAAAACCAATGTAGCACATAAATAAGAATATGGACAGGTTAGGGTCTACTTCTAATTTTGCTATGACAGCATAAGGATTCAAATAACTTAGCCATTCTGCACTGGATAAACACTAAAAAAAACTACTAGCAAGCTACTTAACCAAGTTCATATTTACATTTAGATAAAATATTTAGAATGGCATTTCTCAGCTACTGTGTAACACCACAGTAATGTCTTAGAAGATTAACATACAAATTTTGCATATAGAAGGGTATAAATTACTAAAAATTTTTATCACTGTTATAGTTATATGTGGAAAGTGAACTCATAGGTAGCTAATAGAAGTTTTAAGAATTTGTTCAGATCTTTGAACAATGTTAATTTATAGATTAGCACGTGCGCACATCACTTTTTCCAATAATTTGAAGAAAACCTTACCTGAATTATTTTAATTTCTTTTTGATTTTCTGAATAATCTCAGCTAGATTGTGTGTGTACATATGCTTGTTTGTGTATATGTGTGTTTTCATTATTTTGGTAACAAGAACTTTCCAACAACAAAAAAATTATTGAGCAAAGAAAAGGTTTATGAGATGAATTCTAAGGAATAATGGTGACAGTTGTATTCATATTTTCATTTGGTATTCTCACAGGCACTACAATAAAAATGCTATCAAATATTGATTATCACAAGAATCCATATATCACTTGGAAACGTCTGTTTCCCAAGATATGAATTACTTCTGAGAACTCTCATTTGTCAAAACAAAAGCCTATGATATTTCTACTAACATCTTTACAAACTTAACTTCTGTTTATCACTGGAAAAAAAAAAAGGATTTAAATCAAAAATAGTACTCATTTAGAACATAATATGTTGTAACTAAGCATTTCTATTCTATAATATGCTTTAAGCTTTTATGTCAAATATCAGATAATTCTGAGTGTTTTATTTTAATTTCAGTATATCCTTGGGCATTTTCCTTTTTTATGCAAAACTTTTTATTGCTAATTAAATACAATTAACATGTCTATCTAGACAAAATATGTACTATAGCAGACTAAGTCTTAATCATTTTGGCATTTGTATTCTGAAGCACAATTTTAAAAATGAAATTGGCAAAGGGGATTAAGAGGCACAAACTTCCAGGCATAAAATAAATTTTTAAAAATTAAATTTACTTTGGGGTGCCTGGGTGGCTCAGTTGGTTAAGCGACTGCCTTCGGCTCAGGTCATGGTCCGGGAGTCCCGGGATCGAGTCCCACATCGGGCTCCCTGCTCAGCGGGGGGTCTGCTTCCCCTTCTGCCCTCTTCCCTCTCGTGCTCTCTGTCTCTCATTCTCTCTCTCTCAAATAAATAAATAAAATCTTTAAAAAAAAATAAATTTACTTTAAAGAAAGAAAGAGGGAAATCAGAATACATAAATGCAATAATATCTTTTGCAATCTATCTAATTCATCATGACAGAGCATATGAGAATAGGTGAGAAGGGTATTCATAAGACTCTTCCTCCCTCTGGCTGCTGTGGTCTTTCCTCCCTCTTCACTCACTTTCCTTCAGGTCACAGCTTAGGTGTAACTTCCTCAGTTACACTTCCTCTGATGCCTCAAAGTAGCTAAAATTCCTCTTTTGTCCTTAGGAATAATTTGGGGGAAATACTTAAGCCAGTGATTAAAGTTATAAAGATTATTCGTCTATACACAAATCAAATTTAGATCTCTTCCACTAAACCACAAGTTTCATGAGGTCCAAGAGCACCTAATACCCAAGAAAGCAAAGCTTCTCAGTCCTTTATCCATTCTTGATTTGCTGAAATTTTTCAATAAAGGGGTCTTGTTCTTCAACCTGCTCATTAGCAATTATATCAATGACTTGGCCAAGGACTTAGATGGTAAGTTCACCATGGTGACTTATACCACGGTAAGTTTAACAGTCCAGGTAATTCAGATACACAGTATAGTTTGAAACTATTGACTTAAGTGGTAAACAAACAAACAAACAAAATAGACAAACAAACAAAAAAGACTTTTGTCAACTCTGCAGACAACTCTGTCTGCTCAGCATATATGTTTACTACTGGTCTAGGTTCCTGCATATAGACCTCAAATTCTTACCATCAGGACTATATTATTAAGTTAGAAAAAAAAAAAGTGGATACTATGTTCAAAAGGGCATTGCATAGATGATTTAGTACATCTTTCTTAGGCATTATCTAAGATGGAAAAAAGAGCTAACCTCACCCCCGCCCCAGCCTTTAACAATCGTCCCATTGGGAAGGATTTATTTATTAGGTTAATTTTTACTTTCTTTCAGCACAAAGAATTGAACTATGAAAGAATGAAAATTTGGACAGGTTTGAGTTTTGATGGAGAAATAACCATAGTTAGTAGATGCAATGACTAAGGAAGACCAACCCATGAGAGTACTTAGAACCTGGGACAAACCGAGCAGCCCACCAGGATGCTTTAATGAAGTAATTTGATGGAGGCAAAAACAGGGAAGGACCTAAAACAGAGGAGAAAGCTCTGAAGACTGTCATTTTGGATAAAATAAGAACAATGCAGAGAAAGGCCTTCCCTCTTCTAGAAGTATATAATGCACATTTTGTCCTGCTGAATGATTAGAATCTGAACATCCACAGAAGGCAACCAAACTTGAGGATGGAAAAATTCAAAAGAGAGGTGGGGAAAGACACCCTACAAACACTTACGATATCCCTCATAACAACAGGACTTCCCTTTGCAGAAATAAAAATAGAAATAACAGTCTCAAATATATACAATGTATAAAACATAAAATGTAAATCCAAATCCCAAATATATTCCTCAAAAGTAATTTTCTTAGCATGATATATACCTAGAACTTGGTGAGGTACCAGTGTAAAGTGGTCTCAGTAGTAAAGTTGATTTTATTCAAGTTAAGAAAAGATATGTTTAAATATTCAATATGAAGGCTATTAACATTCAGGAATAGCATCTTGGCAAATTATGTAGAGAAACCTGGAAACTGGCCTGAACTCATTAGCAAGCTAATCCTAATACAGTAAAAAAGACTGCAGGTTGATATAACAGAATCTACTACAAAACTGATGTAAATATCTATTCTTATGAACATTAAAGTTGAAAAACACAGTCATAACCTACATTAGTTGATGTTCAGACCATTCAAACCAAGATTTTAGCCTTAAAAATTCCCATAAAAAATATTGCTGATTTCTTACAGAGCAAGGATGACTTCAGAAACGAAAAAGAGCATTTTATGAGTGAAATAAGTGAATCAGAAAAGACATGTATCATATGACCTCACTGATATGAGGAATTCTTAATCTCAGGAAACAAACTGAGGGTTGCTGGAGTGATGGGGGGTCAAAGGGATGGGGTGGCTGGGTGATAGACATTAGGGAGGGTATGTGTTATGGTGAGCGCTGTGAAGTGTGCAAGACTGTTGAATCACAGATCTGTACCTCTGAAGCAAATAATACATTATATGTTAAAAAAAAAAAAAAAGAAGAAGAAGATAGCAGGAGGGGAAGAATGAAGGGGGGGAAATCGGAGGGGGAGACGAACCATGAGAGACGATGGACTCTGAAAAACAAACTGAGGGTTCTAGAGGGGAGGGGGGTGGGAGGATGGGTTAGCCTGGTGATGGGTAGTAAAGAGGGCACATTCTGCATGGAGCACTGGGTGTTATATGCAAACAATGAATCATGGAACACTGCATCAAAAACTAATGATGTAATGTATGGTGATTAACATAACATAATTTTTTTAAAAAGAGCATTTTAGGGGTGCTTGGGTGGCTCAGTCGATTAAGCGGCTGCCTTCGGTTCAGGTCATGATCCCAGGATTCTGGGATCAAGCCCCACATCGGGCTCCCTGCTCAGCGGACAGCTTGCTTCTCCCTCTCCCTCTGCCTGCCTCTCTGCCTACTTGTACCCTCTCTCTGTCAAATAAGTAAGTAAAATCTTTTTTTAAAAAAAGAGCATTTTACACCTGATTTTATTGAACATGAATCTGGCTTTGCTAGCTTCTTTTACTCCATGACAATGAAATCTCTGTATAATGCTGGCATGACACACAACTGATACCCAAGTCTAGTAGAATTTTTACATTATATCTTCATTTTATGTACATGCTTTTTTTGAAATGTGATGGATGCAAAATAAATCTGTATCCACTATTGTATTTACCATCTTCTTCAGTCAGTACACTTATGGGTTCGCTCCGCACTCCTTCACCCCTGAGTGTACTAGCAGACACCTCAATCTTGTATTGGGTATATTTCTTCAGTCCTAAAAAGAAATCAAATAGATAAGACTTACAAAATATCCTTTAGTAATATGCAAGAGGCAGACTATGAAACAACTTAATATTCCAAAAGTAAAAACTAAATGAAAATGAAGTGCTTTCAAATAGTAAGTCCTATTACAAAGACAAAATAAGACAAAGTATTGACTTAGAGTATTCTTTCATGTGACTGTAATAAATTCCTAGTTTATTAAACTAAAAAGCCAGAATTGTCCTACCCTGTATAAAACTAATCATACTTACCATTTATAATATAAAAGCAAGGTAATATTTTGTGCCCACTGTCAATATTAATGTTAATACCTAACATTATATATTATTTTTTACCTTTAATGTTCTGGTTCAAAGAGGTTGTATTTATAGTTCTTTCCTCATTTCCATTACTTCTCCTGAAATAAATTGTGTATTTTTGTATGATTCCATTAGGACTACTCGGGGGAAGAAATGACAGCTCAATCTCTCCAGAAGATATATTTTTGTAAGTAATATTTTCTGGTGCACTATCAGGCACTGGGAAAAAAAACAAAAATATAAATGCATAAAATAATTCTATCCTAAAAATATATTCTCAAAAAAAAAAAAAAACCATTTTGCTGAAGTCTTCACCCAAGTGCACTAGGATATGTATATAAGAACATCCTAAATGGAATAAGAGACACAGAACTTATACACTTACAACTATGTAAGAAAAAATTGCTTCTCAAAAGAAAATTCATACTATGATTCTACAGAATAATGCTTATAGGATGATATGTTTATTAAAATACTTGAGATGGCATTAAACTATCTATCGTTGCAGAACACACAGATGCAAGAAAGAAGTTCGAAAAACACCTAAAAATCAATTCTGCCTTTCATTAATAATGATAATATATAAAAGATTAATAATTAGTTTGGGTACAAAACAAGATGTAGGACAAGGCAAGGAACCTCTCCTAGATACAATGATACAATGTTGCACATTAGGACCTGGCAGCAAACCAGTCTTCCAAGGATACAAGATAACATTGAATAAAATACAGGTTTTATGTATCTACTAATGTTCTTATTGTATTGAATCCAATGGTCATAAAATGGTTTTCTATGTATATTCAAATACTAGTACTCCATGTGGAATTCTGATTCTGATAAATATTGAAACGGATACCCTAAACTGAATGACTATCTTAATTAAAACAGTTAAAACCCTTCATAAAATTGAAACAAAGTTTTCTTTACAGGAATTGCAGAGTTGGACAAGGTAGTTAGAAATCTGTGGTAGCCAAAAAAACAAAAGCAAAAAAAATTAAATTAAACAAAAAAACAAAGTAAAAATGGGTATCCTGAAACAGAAGCTGGTACTAAAACCAGCTCTGTCTTAGAGGGGACTGGCCGATCCTGGTGATGTTGAGTTTTTGCATTAACAGCTATACGGAATTCCAGATAAAGAAGAGAAAGCCTTGGGCCAGAGGAAGAGTAAGGGATATCCCCATTTAAGAAGATGGAAAACCAAAAGCACGCAATTTCAACCATTTTACTGGACAACTCAGGGAGGTACCTTCAATTCTTCTGCAGAATGCCACAGAATTCAGTGTGAGTGGTAACTCCTGATCTTGTGCAATGTGATGTGTTCACCCTCAGGGAAGAGGGAGTAAGAAGCAAACCCACCATACAAAAGAGGACAGAGAAGATTTTTTTTTTTTTTCTCACTCCATTCTGGATGAAGAAGTGAAAGAGAAAGAAAAATTATGCAGTTTTGGAACTGCACACCTATCCCTAAGAGCCTATGTGGCTCAAATCCATGCTACCTGAAAAACCTTCACTTCAGAATTTAAATTAAAATGAATCTGTAATAGAGTGGCTGTTATTCAAAAGCAACTAGCAGAAGCAAACATAAATCCTCTCAGAAGGAACTCAGCTTCAACTCAGGCCGCATAAATGTACCACGGATAAATTTCAAGGAAAATGTGCTGACTGATAAAATCACTAAACAAGCATATCAGACACCAATAAAGTTAGCAAAGAAAAAGGAAAACAAAAATCTGTCTCTCTCCCTTACTCCCCCACACACAAACACACAGCAGTCAGACTTCAAAAGACTTCGGATAATTGAATTTACCAAAGCATAAAAATAAATGTTTAATGCATTTCAACAGATCTAACAGATTTGAAAATATGAGCAAAGAATTCTTTAGATAATAATAAATGATATATAGCCAAGCAGATTTGAAAGAGAACCAGTTAGGCCTTCTGGAATAGAAAAACAAGATAACTGAAATTAAAATTCTTTTGATGTATAAAAAAGCACATTTGATAGAGATAGAGAGAAATTTAGTGAAAAGGATGACAATATTAAAAAATTATCAAGAATGTAGTTCAGAGAAAGAAAATAGGGAAAATATAAAATGGCAGTTAAGAGACATGGAGTATATATCAAAGGAGTCTGAGATAACAGACAGGATGAGGATGAAGAAATATTTTTAAAAGGATAATGGCTGAGACTTCAAAATTGTTGGAAGATATTAAACTTTAGGTCAAGGAATCTCAATAAGTTCCAAGCAGGAAAATATTTTAAAACAATCATATTTAGACACACCACTGTGAAAGAGAAGATCTTAACAGCACCAAAAAAACAGATCATCTACATAGGAATGACAATTAGACTGACAAATTGACCTCAACTGAAAAACAACTGGAATTCTATAGCCAGAAAAATTAACAAAAGCAAAATAAAAACATATTCAGACAATCACAACCAGAAAATCCTCAATGAGTGATGTTATAAACAATGCATTTTAGGCAGAAAAATATTTACGGGGGATGAAAGAACCACAGTTGCAAAGATAATGGTTTAAAAATCACCTGCATGGAACAATAACAATAACAACTAATTGGAGGGGTTAAACAATATAAACTATGTAAACATTATTGCCATTATAAAGTCCTATTACAAGAATCTTTCCTTTCAAAAGAAAGAATTGAACCTTTTTTTATTGGTCCTCTAAATACAATGGATATAAAGTTGCTACTAATAAATTTAATGAAGTAGAAAAATACAGTTCAAAAGCCTTGAAAGTGTAGATGCAGTATCACTGCTCCCAATTGTTAACTGCTATGGAATATAAGGCACGCTTAATAGGGAAAACTGACATACAGATGTTGATATTTCTAAAACTTTCAGAAGAATTGTAATTTAACACATAGTTTGATGTAGTTATATATAGCAGTATAATTCTACACAATATAATCCCTTTGCATACACTCAAAATCTTCTCTAGCATCTTCCCAAGGCAACCCATTACATGGAGAAAAATCCTCAACTGCTCTGAATGCTTTCTTAACCTTCTGGATCTAAGTGAAATCTTGGACCTCCTGAGAACATTACATTTTAGTGCTCTCAGGGAACAGGTAGTCATTTGTTTTTCTCCTACAATCCCTAGAACCATAGGACCTGGGAGTTCAGTAGCTGCATTTACAGCTCCTCTTTGCCATATCCAGATTGTTTCTCCTTCCTTCTACCTGAAGAATTCTAGTGCTACCCCTCCTTAAGAGTCATACTTCTTCAAACATCTAAAATATTGTATCACCTAAAAGGGGAGTGGGGTGGGGAGAAGGGTGAAATAGGTGATGGGGATCAAGGAGTGCACCTGTGATGAGCCCTGGATGACGCAAGGAAGTGTTGAATCACCATATTGTACACCTGAAACTAATATTGCACTGTATGTTAAGTAAGTGGAATTTAAATAAAAACTTTAAAAAAAGGAAAAAATTTTATCACCTGGATGACTGACTTCCTCTCTACCACTCTTAAGAGATGTCAACGTCAATGCAAATGATCTGCCCAGTTCCCTGGACTCTGTATTCCTTGATCTCCATAATTCCAAGTTTTCCTCCACCTCACTTTAACCGCTAGTTTATACCTTGTCATTACCAATAATTGCCCATATTCCTTTCTTTGGCAACACCTCCTCTTTCTAGCTTACTGACCTTTGTACTGACAATCCAACAATTCCTTGACCCTCATCATAACTTCATTTTATCCCCTCCCTTACATCCTCATCTCCCTACTCACTCAGGCCAGAGCCCATCGCCTACCACCAGAACCAGTCCCTACCAATTTCCATCAACTCCTTCTGTTTCCATCTTGCTTTCCAGCAAAATTCCAATCCGAATTAAACCGAGCTCAGTGCTAGTTCCATATCTGCAACGGAACAGCTGAAAACATCGGAAGAAAGCAAAACTCCATGCTAACTAGCCTCATTTAAATTTAAACCTCAAATTTCAAATGAATTTTTTCCACTTCCCAACAGCCTAAATTTTACTTTAGTCAGTTCGGTCCAAAGCTCTGCTCCGTATGTTTTCACCATCTTCTCTGTCCACAAACATCCGAAATCCCTCCCCACTTCTTATTCAAAGCTGAAAATCTTGCTTCCCACTTCATTTCGATAATAACACTCAGTAGAGAACTGCATTATCTTCCTTCTACCGATTTTCCTTTAACTGCTTTCTCTCCTTACTCCCTTCCAAGGCATGGCCCTGCACTTTTTTTTTTCTTTCAAGTTTTTATTTAAATTCCAGTTCATTAACATACAGTGTAATATTAGTTGCAGGTGTAGAATTTAGCTATTCATCACTTACATACAACACCTAGTGCTCATCACAAGTGCCCTCCTTAGTCCCCATCACCTATTTAACCTATCCCTCCACCACCTCTTCTCCAGTAACCATCAGTTTGTTCTCTATAGTTAAGAGTCTGTTTCCTGGTTTTCCTCTCTTTTTTGTTCCCTGTGCTCATCTGTTTTGTTTCTTAAATTCTGCATATGAGTGAAATCATATGGTATTTGTCTTTCTCTGACTGACTTATTTCGCTTAGCATAATACTCTCTAGCTAGATCAATGTCATTACAAATGGCAAGATTTCATCTTTTGGATGGCTGAGTAGTATTCTGTTGTATAAATATACCACATCTTCCTTCTCCATTCAACAGTCAATGGAAATTTCCTAGCCCTCCATTTCTGTGCTAGATTCCACTCTATCTATCTAGTCAGAGGTTTTAGAATTGAAGTTATTCCCTCTCTGTTGTGTTATTGGTTTTTCTCTTTTGGTTGAATTATTTCTATATTGTATACATGTGAACACACACACACACACACACACACATTATATCACAGCAAAAGAAAAAAAAAAAAAAGACACTTGACTCTCTTTGCCCTTTCAAGTATTGCTCCATTCTGGCCTCCATGCCATATCAAAATTGCTCAAAATTTCCACCTTTATTCATTTTCTCCACTTTTTAAATCTCTCATTCTGTCTTAGTCTCACTTCAGTTAGGCATTTTCCTCCACTTTTTTCTATGAAACCTGCTGTCATGAAGTCACCAGTGATCTCCATAATGCCAAACCTCTCATCAGTTGTATGCCCTCATCATCCTTACTTCACTGACAGCAGTATTTGACATAGGAAATGAATTACTTCCACTTGAAAATCTTCATTCACTTGCATTGCAAGACACAATCTTCTGATTTTCCTCTTACCTCACCACTGCCCACTTCTGCTTAGTCCTTGACTAACTCCTCTCTGACTTCTCCAAGTCCATAGGTCATATTGCCCCAGAACACAGGTGTCTGCTTCTTTCCATTTCTATCTACACACCCCCTGAGGTGACTTTTTCTCATCCCTTGACTTTAAATTGTGTATTCAACCCTGGATCCTCTCCCTGAGTTTCAAACTTATATATGCAAGTGCCTTCATGACAGGTACTTAGATATTTAAAACATGTTCAAAACAGAACTGAATTTCCTCCAAACTGACCTCTTCTCCAGACTTCCCTATCTCAGTAAATGGTAGCACCACTCACCCAGATTTTCAAATGAAATACCTAGTAAATAATCATGTTTTTCTCTTCATTCCCAAATCCAACATAGTCATCAGAGATCTTCCAAAATTGCAAATAATATCATGTTCTTGTCATAATTCTTCAATAGCTACTCATTATAATTAAACTCCAAACCTCTTAGAATAACACCAAGAATCTGCACAATCCACCTTTGCCAGCCTGTCTCTCCTCATCTGCTAATGACAGGAATGCTCTGCTCTTCCTCAACCACATAAAGTATCTTCCCACTTGAGAAATCTGGCTATTGCTATTCCTCCTTCTGGTGGACTTTTCTTCCTTATCCTTATCTAACTTGCTCTTATACATTGTTAATATCTCTGGGCAAATATAATTTCTTCAGAGAGGGCTTCTCTCATTCCACCACCTCCAATAGTCTGTTTACTAGTCAAGTAACTCTCTCTTCTTTCCCTGTTTTTTTTTTCTTATTACAATTTACCACTACCAAAGTCACATATATTACTTTATACTGGTTTATTTTCTGTGAAACTTCTAAAATGTTAAGTTCCAGGACGGTAGGAATTTTGTCTTACTGCTGTACCCACAATGCATATGAATCCACAAAAACATGTTCAGGCCATGAATAAATATGTTCAACATGACATAAAATATATTTAAAAACAAGAGAGAAATTCACAGCTAAGCAAAACAAGATTGAATTGAATAGCTCTTTAACCGCAAGAAAAAAAGGAGTCAGTAATACTATGCTTGAACTTCATAACTCAGTATGACTTCTGATTTTGAAAAATTCCCATTGGAACTTGCTAAGTTGTCCCTCTGGAGTTGTCTGCCTACCACCAGTAGTCAGAATATAAATATGCACCCCTGACCCCAGGCTGATATCCTTTGCATTTTTATTCATTTATCCTTAGGGGATAACCAGTGTTGGATTCAGGGAAAATAAGACAGCCTTGATGACTTACTGATATTGGAGAGCAATGATGGACTTAGAGTTTTCTGAACCAACACAGTGTGTCCAATTGGAGAAGTATTGTGTAAAATAGATAGCTCATGAATAAAAAGACTATGGACTCTGAGAAACAAACTGAGGGTTCTAGAGGGGAGGGGGGTGGGAGGATGGGTTAGCCTGGTGATGGGTATTAAAAAGGGCACGTATTGAATGGAGCACTGGGTGTTATATGCAAACAATGAATCATGGAACACTACAACAAAAACTAATGATGTAATGTATGGTGATTAATACAACATAATAAAAAAAAGTTTAAAAAAATTATTACAATTGGTTGGAATAAGCTGAATCTATTTAAAAAATAAAAATAAGAAATGTTTGTTCATGATGGTCCCAAAATAGGAAGTGACAAGTTACCTTGAGTATTCCAAAAGATTGTTGTTTGGCATGCAAAGTTATAATGATATGTAGAAAAAATTTTAAATGCTATTCATTAATATAAATAAATTTATAGAGCCCTCCACAAACTTTTGGTCAACATCTAGGTTACTATCCACTAGTGGTTATTACCCCACATCAGACATACTCAAGGCATTTTGTTAAAGGCTTCCCATAAAGAAAGGTAGATCTTAAAGAGGAAAGAGAAAAATAGAGATCATCAAAAGGTAATTTATATGAGAACTTAAAGTTCTTTATATGATTACTGAACCCTAAGTATGAGAAAACATGAATTAATCTTGTTTGATTGCAAACTCTACATTCTATACTTAAAACACACATAAACACAGTCTCTCTTTCATACACACACACACACACACACACACGCACACACCCATGAGCTCATCCTCGTATTGATCTTTTTTGCTTGAACACAAGAGTATTTTACTCCCAAGCATAAGTAAACTCTGATTCCCCAATCAAAATAAAGCATGTGCACAAATAATTTATTCTTATTTGTAGCTAGCAGCATTAACACACTACTAACCGATCCCTCAATTTCTCATGAACCAATGTTGAAAAGTGGGCTCTTGTTTTTTATAGTAAGACTTGAGGATGGATTCATTCCATTTAATAAGAATATGAAGCCTTGGGAATAGATAGATAGCTGTTCTTGCTTCAAATGACACCTTGAGACTACTTAACATTCTAGCTTCCTCTTTTGCAAAAAGAGCTAAAACTGGTGGCTCAATAGTAGCACACATATCATGGGAAAAGTCATAATGTAGATTTCATTGTCCACCGTTTTCATCTAGATGAAGAACGCAAAGATGTTGAGAGTACCCTACTTTAAGACAGTTCGAAATTAGAAGTATGGACATTGAACACAATGCCCTATTATTCAGTCTGTTTTGCTTCTGAAGAGCCTAGTATCAAAAAATAATTAGCAAAGAACAAAAAAGATTTTTCTATAGATAATCACTAAGGTGTTCTTGATGCTGTGACCAGTAGTGAAGTATTTGTAGTGAAGTATTGGTAAGTATTTGATAAGCATTCATGAATATGATGATTGTTTAATATAACAGGAACTTTGAAAGTTCTTCTTTCCTTCTTCATGCTATGCAGAGCCCAAGTAGCAAAATATCTCTGCAACAATGAACAGAAAAAATCCTGGATATATTCTATAATTTACCAACTTTATTGATGGCTTCTGAAACAGATTATATTGTGAAAGGAAATATGCTTTATAGTCTGATGCATTTGGGTCCCAGGTCCAGCTTCATCACCTACCAGCTGGGTGACCTTAAAGCAATTAAACATCTACCAATTAATTTTAACTTTAGGAGGGCAGAAATTCACTTTCATTTACAGTGTTATATTCTCAGTAGGGCTTGGCATATTGCAAATATTTGTTAAATATTTATTGAAGGATGAACCTCTCATACCTGTTTTTCATTAGGCAATGAAGATAGTACTATCTTAATGCTTTATTTTAGAATTAAAGAGGTAATTTTCATGAAAGCCAATGGCATAGCCCATGGCACTTTGCAGGTGTTTAAAATATGCTTGTTTCTTTCCTTGAACTAGTGTAAAATAAAGCTAGGTCAGGTAAAGAGGAGATATTTTTCTTTAAAAAATACTGATTTTAAAAACAATATCTATCAAAGCAATGGAACATGCCAGTATACAGTTTAACATCAATTAGATTTCACTTTAAGGGATAACTCTTGATGCTATAAAACATTCCTTTCATTACTCTCTCAGTCCAGCAATTACAATTGCCATTCTCCATGGGCTCTTTTATGTCATCTCATTTTATTAATTTCTGTGACCGGTCTCAAGAAGATACTCCTGTTCAAAGATAAACTGCTTTACTAGATTCCTATATCCTTAAGGTTAGAGACAGGGCCTCACATATAGCATGTGGCTGAACCATATGAAATTGCTGATACTTGGCCACTATGACCCATAGGAATAGTAATTCCATATGGTTCAGCCAGTAGCTAGTCAACAGATATTTAATTTTAAAAGTAGGAGTAAAACAGAAACTTTATATTTTTTATTAATTCTCAGCATAAATTACAGGTTGGCTTAAAAGTGATGCTCCAATATATGATTATAAACATAATATAACAATAAACTTGTTATAATCATCTTGTAGCACTGAAACTGAAACACAAGAGTGTAATTCCTTGCTTCCATGATATTCCCCTCCCTACCCACCCAACAACTTCAAAAACATCCACTCTACCCTATTCTTTAAGATCCAGGTCAGATGCTATCTCCTCCATAAGACTCAACCAGGCATGCCCTTCGTATGCTCCTACTCTGCACCTCTTTCATTTTTTTTTTTAAAAAGATTTTATTTATTTGAGAGAGAGAATGAGAGAGAGAGAGCAGGAGAGGGGGGAGGGTCAGCAGGAGAAGCAGACTCCCTGCCGAGCAGGGAGCCCAATGCGGGACTCAATCCTGGGACTCCAGGATCATGACCTGAGCCGAAGGCAGTCTCTTAACCAACTGAGCCACCCAGGCGCCCCTCTGCACCTCTTTCTATATACATACCTCATTGGAGAACAGGAATCTATTCTTATCAGTGGGCTCTGCCTTTACCTAATCTGCAAACATGTAGTTATTTTACAGGTACTCTGAAGGATTCCTTGGTTTCTAAAGGTCTTTCGCTTGAAAAATTCACTGATTTTATTTTGGAGTTCCCATATATGTAAAGCAGACTTTAACAATCGACACAGCAAGCCTTTTCCCCACACCTTCCCAGAAATAAATAAATAAATAAATAAATTTCTGGGTTATACAAAAAAGAATAAGAGATTTTAGGTTATTTAAAATATAAACAATATGACAATTGTCAGCCATGTTTACTTCATTACTATGTATTATTAAACAGCAAACAAAAAACTTACCAGTCTCAGAAGTCCTTACAGAGAGTAAAGAAGATAACTGATTGCCATGACCAAATCTGGTATATGACCTGACAGAAATGTTGTAGAGGGTGTAAGGTTTTAAGCCCCCTAAAATTATGTTTGTGGTTGAGGTGTTCTTCATAAACAAGGTGTCCATATTTTTATACAGCACTTCATAAGCAACAATAATCCCATTGGGTTTCTCAGGTGGTGACCACTTCAAATTTATTTCACTTGCAGTAACATCAATAACTTCAATATCTTGAGGTGATGATTCTGGTTCTGGGGGATGAAAACAAAATTTTAAATACATGTATTTTTTCATACTAATTGCTTCAGCCACTAAGGGAGCAAGAGATAGACAGCAGTAAGCATGCAACACTACTTGCTTCTCTTTATTAAAATTGCACCTGATATTCTTACCATCTTCTGGAGTTCTCACAAAGATGTCATTTTCTTCAGACAAAGAACCTTCTCCAACATGGGTTGAGGCAGCCACTCTCATTTTATATTTCGTGTACTTCTTTAACCCTATAATGACAACAGTAATCTGTTTAAAGATCATAAAATAGCATTCATGGATTAGGGTCATTTGACACAGGACTAGTGAAAATAATTTATTTGGGAGACTGGCTCTCCAAGTCAGTTTCCTTGTAATCTCATTGTCCCAAAATTCCTCAGGCATGAGGGTCTTCCCATGTTGATGATATTTTAGTTCTTTCCTGAATATTAGGGTAATCACTGAAGCTGAAAAATAATTTTTGGCACGCTGCAAGGACTATGTTGACTTGGCACAAACAGCATGTCAGCTCAGTAACTTCAGGTGATTTTCACATTCATTCATTCAAGCTTTTAACACTTTACTTCAGTGTACCAGATATAAAATTCTCTGGGTTAAGTATATCCCTACAATACTTGGTGATCTGATGATCTCTTTTTTTTGTAGATAAATATAGATAAAGAAAAACACATTTAATCAAGTTATTTCTTCACATTTTTCAAGATGTCCATGGCAGCACAGCATAAGAAATCTGAAATGAGGCAGCACATGTCCTGCAGTGTTTAAGGCAAAAAGAGATGCATATTTTCATCAGAAAAGCGATGTTTTAAAAAAGATTGTTCTACCTGTTATAAGAAAGCTGTTATCTGTAGTAGTCATCTGGAATGCTCTGTTTGTATCCAGTTCCATTGCATAAATGGTATAATGAGTTATTTTTCCATTGGGATATTCTGGAGGATCCCAATACAACAAAATAGATGAAGAACTAATATTTTTATAGTTTATAATTTGAATGGAGCTTGGCACTTGTAAAGAAGAATGAACAATTAATGTGAGCAAAAAGAAAAAGTATTACAATGTGTAAGAGCAGTATTTGCAGGTAATTATTTCAAAGGAAATACATTCTTACCTTGCTCACGTGTCCTCACATTGAGAACCGTTGGTGGTCCTTCTCCCATGATGGTGAAAGCAGATACACTAATCATGTGCTCAGTGAAAGGTACAAGTCTCCTGATAACATAAGACAGCTGTTCAGCAGCAATGTTGGTGATATACAGATTCCTTGTAGTTCCTATTTGAAATCAGTTAAAAAAAATCATGATCAAAATTATTTTTCCTCATAGAGTGAAACCTTAAACTTGATTTCACATTAGTCATTAATTTTTCTATGTACTCCTTTATGCAAAATAATAAAAATATGTGTAAATAATAAACATGTATAATTAGTAATACATACATCTTGGAACATGAGACTAGTGTTTTGAGAAAATACAACCTTCTGAAAGGGACTGGCTAGGAATTTTCTCTGAAATGAAAGATGAGGTAATAATATCAAATTAAAATGTTATAAGTCAATGCTATGTTGTAATGTGAATGTTATCGAAATGAGACTTATTTGGACTAAAAAAATACCATACCTTTATCAAACCCCTTGGGGGTTTAAAGTAAGCATGCTTGGATAACTGACACGTAAATATGTCTGAACAAGGATTTCAAATAATGTTAATTTTTTTTTTTATTAAGAACCTGTGCATCCAACAATGTTAAATAACAATTAGGCCAGACAAATACTCAAGGAAACATCTGTATCAGAAATTGTGGGCCTCTTAATTTTTAGTGTTGCTCCAGTCTTTGCACAGCTCAAAATGGATCAGTAAATGAAATAAACATATATCGAATGTAATGTGATACTTTTGACTAATTCTGCATCAATAAAATAATATAATACTTGTAATTTGGAATGAGACAACTACTGAATCAGAAAAAAAGGCAATGAAAAAAAATTCTTCTCATTTTTAGAATGACCAGAGAGATCATTTAGATCTGCGTCATGTAACCAACTATTTTTAATTTGCTATATATGGCATTCTTCTTTTAGAAACAGTAAGATCCATTGACCCTGAAAAGCAAGTGTATACACTAATGACATCACCACATCGCTGGGGTCACCTACACCTGTTTATCACCCCATGCACTAGAGTTGTAACTTTCTGACCTATTTACCTTTAGTGACATTTGAAAACCTATTAGTCAAAAGCTGCAGAGAGTGTGAGGCCTGTAAATGATTTGAAGATATGTTAATCCCTCCCCATCACACCTGCTTTGGCAACTGTAATAACTGATTGTCTATGCAGCTTGGCCAGAGACTCTAGGGTGCTACTTTCTCTAGGAGGAAGGTCAAATGGGTTAGGAGGGGCCAACTCCTGCCTGTGTGGCATAACCATTTGCTGCATGAGGTTATCCAACAGTTGAAGAAGAAAAAATCTGACTCCAGCCCATGAACCATTAATAATTTGGTTGAACTCTAAGCTAAAGTTCATATCTGTGCTAGCTCGTACTGATGGTTTGAAATACACTTCAAAGAACATAAATACTGTACCTACCAACTGCTGAATGCTGCTCTTCAGCTCTGTTCCTCACAGGGAAATTATCACGCGCATGACTGTTATATATAGCTGAAGCAAGCGAGTAGAGGTCTGAAGATATCTCTGCTGAACCCTCAAATAATTCTGCCATTGACTCTTCTTTGTTCACAGTTTCTGGAGTCATGGGGTCATCTATATACTGTAATTAAAAACAGACTATTTACAATGACTGTAACATTTACACTTAATAATGACTTCACTCAAGTATTTAGCTTAATTAAAAAACTAGTAACTTTGGAATCACACCTTTTAAAAAGACAGTATTATATCCACAACTACTGTCTTCCTTTACATTCCCAGATTTCATTCTAGAGCTATTAAATTCCTGCATCATTTTAACACATCCTGATCACTCCATTATCTTAAGAGATCAATACTGTATTGTGGGATGAAGGGGATATTTGTTTCCGATTTGAGTTAATTATTGTAAAATTAGACATCCTCATACAGAGGTTTCATAACTAAACTATTTTAAAACCATTCACCCCCAAAAGTAAGTGTTCTAGGCACAGTGCCTTATTAAAATATGTTTTGCTTCTCTATCTGTGTTCTCATTTGCATATGAGGTGTGAGAGGCTTGTATGCCCGCTTGATACATCAATAATAGTTTATCTTTGATCAAGTGAAGTTACAGACATGAACAAAACTGCATGGCAATCGCTTTCAAATAGCCTATCCAAGGCTCTGGACGTAAAGAATATTTTAAGTAACTGTGATTGCTCCTAGATCCCATAATGTACTTCACACATGTCAAGTTCACCAAAGTAACAGATACTGAAGTAAAAATATCAGGGGCACATTACAGATAAATGCAGAAGAGTTTCTATTGGGATAACAAGATGACTCTCTCCTTTCCCCCTTCCCACAAAGCATAACTGATTGAGGAAAGGGTATTTGAGCCAAATACTATTAGGTATTTTGTGTAGTTTTCAACCTCGGAAATAAGACTAAACATTAATCAAAGTAAATGTTGCCTTAAGAGACTTAACAACCAAATGAAATGTGTGAACTTTGGATTCTAATTAGTACATATCTACCAACATAGGCTTCAAAAATAATCAGGAAAATGTGAATATGTTCTAGATATTAGATGATACCAAAACAATATTAGTAATTCTGATAGTTGTGGTAATGGAATCATTATATGAATTAAAATGTCCATGAGTTTTAGAGATTTGTTATTAAGTAGGCAGGTAGGAGCAAAATGGGAAGTCTGGAATTTATTCTAAAATATGCCCAAGGCAACAGTAACAATGGGAAACAGCTGATGCCAGTATGACAGGTTGTTAGTTACTGAATCCAGGTGAGGGGCAAATAGTGGGTTATTACATTCTCTTCTCTACTTCCATATCTGTTCAAAATTTTCCAAGATAAAATCATTTAAAAAAAAAAAGACATTGCAAGAACTACTTGCTTTTGGTTCATTCCTTTTCAAGTTCTGCTTCAAAACTCACCTTTTAAGAAAAACAAAAATGCTTTTTTTTTAAAAAAAGAAAATCATTTTATTCCTTCCCAACTCCATGCTCTCTCACACTCACATGCTCTCTCAAACTTGTAATATATAATAAAGGTTTTATTTATGTAAATAACTTTTGGTACTCTTATCTTTTAATTATCTTACATGTTTTGGCATTGTCTTTAGTCCTAGAGCCAAAAACAGAGTTTTTATTCCTAAATAACATCAATACTTAGTATTTTAAAAAACTAAGAGGTTCTCAGGAAAAATTTCAGTAAGGCAAGAAATTTTAAGGCCATTTGTTTAACCATCTACAAAGATAGGTCATTGGAATATTGACTTTTCTGAGACATAAAAGAATGGAGAAATGATCCAAGGAAATCTCTGGTTCTCCAAATGATATTTATAAAATAAAATTATCTAAATCTTGTTACATCTTTAGCCAGAAGAGTATTGTGATAAAAAGCAGGGGAATACCTATGAGATCTATTCTAAAATTGTTGCAATAAAGAACTCTGGATAGGGAACTCTATATGGGACAAGTTAAAGGTCTTCGATCTTCCAACGGCTCACTTCAGCTCTGCCTCCACAGGGAAATCAGGGAGGGCATGAATCACAAACACATAATTCAGAGATGCTCTGGTATTCCAGTCAATAGTTTATGCTTGAAACACACAGCTGTTTCCACTATCAATCAGCCGCTCTTTGAGAATCTACTGTGTACAAAGCACTACGGAAGGTACAATGAAGTAGTACAAACAATTTCCCCGTGAACTAAAACTTTGCATTAAATCTCCTGATATTTTACACTCCACGTAAGATAAATTATTGAGAGTTATGCCACAGCATCCCATCAATTAACTAAATTAAACATCTCTGTTGACAAACTGCCATTTCAATAGAAGAGTTGACCTAAATGATTTTGGCTTTCTGAATTTCTCTCAAATTCTGGTATTCTGGAAAGACCCTCCCTAACTGGGGCAATGATTTGAACATTGGTTTCACAACAACCCAGAATGTTATTTGTTATCACTGAGAGGACTGTGTCATGAATATTTCTCACACTTTGCCTCTCTTAAAAAGGCATTAGATATTGGGTTTTTCAAAGGATGAATAAAAAATATTTTAACAGCAAAAATGATGGGAAAGAACTAGAACTTAAGAAAGTAATTGGAAGGGGCCAAAGTCGACATGAGAGAAATGGAAGAGAAAAGAAGCCCACCACAACCCCTAAAGGTTTCAGACTCACTGAGTTAGTCCAGGGCTCTCAACCTCAGCACTACTGACATTCTGTGTTAGATAATGTTTTGTTGTGGGAAGGTTAGCAGCATCCCTGGTCCCTACCCACGCGAAGCATCTTCTCAGTTGTGACAAAGAAAAATGTCTCCAGTGATCGCCAACTGGAGAGCAAACTCTCCCTTAGTTGAACACAATTGACTTAGGGAATGTCACAGTTCATCAACATGAAAGGCCTCTCATATGCTACCCAAGAATCTTTGGAATTTATGTGAAAGAATTACAGTTCTTCAGAGCTAAATTCCTAATCCATCTGTACAAACCAACCTGATTCTATGTGTAATAACCTTCATTATAGCTAATGTGATTTTATTTCTAAAAAAATCTCCATTACATCTATCAATTTAGACTCACTGGAAGTCTACTGGATTGAATTAATGGAACAAGTGACTTATTCTTAAGAAATGTTTCTATATTTTATTATAAACTATAACACGATTTATGCTCTCTGTTATTAAGCAGTAGTAAAAAGAAAAGTCTGCAATTAGCATATGTTTGGAAACCTAATGGATATTATTTCCTTCTGCATATTTTTGGGTGACAACCCTTAAGGCTTAATTCTTTTTCTGTTCCTAACGGTCAATAAAGTAAACTTTATCTCAAGCATTTCCAAACTACTCTTGAGTCCTGTCACCTTCATTCCATAGCAATTGGTCAAGCATTTAGCTGGCTTTCTTCTCATGTTCACCAATGATAAGTATTGATATACTTGTGAAACATATCAGATGAAAAGATGTATCTGTATGAATCTCAGAAATTTGTAACACTAGGCAGCAAGATGGTGTCTTTGGGGAGAAAATGCCCCAGTATTCTACTAGAAGAAGAAGTACAGGATGAGATCTGAGTGTGAAATTCAAATTAAGAGCAGTCCATAGAGAGATGAATTAAGGGTTTTTCAGATTTTAGTCTCAGTGGAATGAGTTTTGCAAAGAAATTAGTTTTATTCTTTGCATTGAAAGAAGTAAAAAATGAACATCAAGATAGAAAATAGTTCTTCTGAATTTGGATCTAATCAAATTACATATGGACTATTGTGTTCAGATGATTAAGAGGCTCAGTGACAAACTGGAAAATATACATAGGAGAGTAATCAATAATATGAAGGATCCAGAAACCATAGCTGATAAGAAACTGAGGATGTTAAGCTTTAGGGAAATCATGACCATCATCTTCAAATGATAAAAAAATAAATCACTATGTATTGTTGTTACTACTACAAAGAATAACATTTAAAACAACTGTGTGTCAAATATGGTGCTAAGTACTTTCACCCATGTGATATCACTTCATTATAGCCCAAAGAGTTAGGTATCAAGATCTCCATTTTACAGTTGTCTGTTAAAGTTCACAAAACTAGTCATAGCAGAGGTAGGATTAAAACACATTTCCCTGGTTCCAAATTCTGAGCTCATACCATGTGGGTCTAGAGAAAAGAGATGGGACAAATTGGTAAACATTAGAAGACAAATAGTTCAGTTCCAAACAGTTAAAGAACAGAGTAGTTTCTTATTCATCTGTGTATCTTCTGGACCTAACAGAGTGCCTGGAACTTTGTAGTTACTTAATAAATACATGCCTGGGAGGTCATAAAGAAGAATATTTTTAAGTTCATAGAATAGGACCTGCTTTTGTGGTAGTAGATACCCTATTATCAGAGTTGATCAAATATTTTAGCAGAGGCTGGATTCCCAATCATTTATTAGGCATGTTATACATGCGATTCATATATAAATTTGGAAGTTGAAATAAAAGTCTTCAAACACTAAGATTAAATTTTCTAATATATTTTTTCAAGTATTTGTTTAAATACTGAAAGTGAAATCTTATACATGTTTCAGCATGCTCAAATAACCCCTATTTATTAAGAAATAAACAAACCATAAAAGGTCACTGGAAAAAATTTTTCAATAAGGGTGATTGACTTTCTGCAATGATACTAAGGAGTTAGATTTCTTAAATAGATACATACCTTCCCCATCTGTTCTCAATTCTTATTTAGTTATTTCTCATTAGAGAGAAGTACAAATAATATACTTAAATCTGGAAGGATTATTCTAATAGATGCGTGAAATATGAAATAGTGGGCTGGGAGAGTGTGGTGGACAGTCTCTCATGTGGCCCCCCCTATTATTCCTACCTCCTATTGTTCATGCATTTGTATAATCCCCTCCTGTTGTGTGGGAACTATGATTTGCATCTAACCAATGAAATAAGGCAAAGGTGAGAGGATGTCATTCTTATGTTTACATTATACCATATAGATTCCCCTTGCTGGCATGATGAACTAAATGACCATGTTGAGAGGGGGGTGGGGGGCTGGGTTAGCCCAGTGATGGGTGTTCAGGAGGGCACATAGTGCATGGAGCACTGGATGTTATACAAAAACAATGAATCATGGAACACTACATCAAAAACTAATGAAGTACTGTATGGGGACAAATATAATAAAATTAAATTTTAAAATAAAAATAAAAAAAATAAATAGATAGATAGATAGATAGATAACTGACCATGTTGGGAAAATCCTTGTGACAATTCTCCTGTGGAGGCCTCTATGAACTGGAACTAAGGCTAGTCTCCAGTCAAAAAACTGAGGCCCTCAGTTTTACAGTCAATAGGAAGTTAAATCTGCTGAAACTCTGAGTCTGGAAATGGCTTCTTCCCAGTTAAGCCACCAGACAAGAACACAGCATAGTCTGCCCTTGATTGCAGTATTACGAGACCCTAAGTAGAGCGTCCATCTAAGCTATGTGGATTCCTGACCCACAGAAACTATGAGATAATAAATTAATATGAATTGTCTTGAGCTTGTGGCAAATTGTTATACAACAATGGAAAACTAAGGCAGTAAGACAACAATAGTCCAGGCAAGAGACTATGCAATCCTGAGCTGCAGTGCAGACACAGGAATGAAATATAGATGTATGCATCACCCTTTGGAGGTTAAAATAATTGGCTTAATATTGAATGACTATTGAATGCTAAGTATAACCCAAGACAGAGATAGCCCCATGGTTCTGAGCCTTTATGACACAAAGAATAACAATGCCATAATCTGAAAAGAGAAATATCAGGCATGTAAAAGCACCATAAGGACCTTCTCAGTGCTTAGACAATGACCTTCAGGTCAGAGAGCTGTGGTGTGCCCAGTCCAAGAAATAAAGGAATTCTAAAACTAGTTATTTGGTATCTAGGCTTCAAATTAGTCTCTCTCCAGACTTTGTTCTTCATAACTGAAACTATTAATTGTCTAGATAGACTTTCTTCTTGTGTGTTCTGTGAAAACCTTCACAGGTCTCCATCGCCATCCCCAAATCTCTGTCAAGTATCTGTTCCAAGCTGTATCCCAGCTTTGTCTCCTCCTTCTGGTCATAAACCAGGCCATTATCCCAAAAAGGATTTTTGTTTTCTTTTATGAGGGAAAATGAGTTCAGATGTGATAAACCCTGACAGAACCTCCCTACAAATGGTTGCCATTAGGAACAGAGTGTCAGAGAAAGACCAGAATAGAAAGCAAGGCAAAGGGATCATTCAGATAGGAAGCTGTGACTGAAATTGTGTGATCATTGAAAGAAAGTGTAAGAAGAAGGCTGAAAACAGAACTGTCTGGAACACCTTTACAATGAAGGAGTTAGAAAATTACAGGAGAACTAGCCGTTTCAATTTTCATTTTACAAGACCAAAGTTTTGCAAAGTCATAGCATATGAAAGTGGAGGAAGCATGAGGCAGAAAATACTCAAAAGCTGGAAAGTGGGAGAGCAGAAAAATGGATTCTGGAGGAGACAATGAAGATGGGGACACTTAAAAATATATTAACACATTATTTGACACTTAAGAGGTCACTGGTGACTTCTAATAAGATTCCAAGAACTTAGATAATTCTTGTGAAACGGTGTGGAGGCCATACTTTGAGAAGTAGAAGAGTGAATGAAAGGTAAAAGTCCTTATCCAGTATCACGGTCAAGATGAAGGGTAATAAATGAATACACTAAACCAGAGGTTTTATCTATTATGTCCCTACTCCTCACCCTCTAAGCTGAGTATATAAGCCCTGCTTTATACCAAGTCTCCAAAAGTTGACTTGTCCAAGGTTATAGAGCTAGTAAATGGCAGAGCCAAGGCTAGGACCCAAGTCCATTTGGATTTAGAGCCTCTGCCATATCTCTCTCCCCAGATCAACTTCCTGAAAGATGAACCCAAACATCAGTCACATGGAAAAACAGAAATATCAATAATAGGCCTGATCTAATAAAGAAAGATACCATCATAGAAATAAGGAGACGTAATGTGTCCTTTCATTGAGGGAGGATAAAGAAACTGATAATATATGTCAATCAGGGTGAAAGTTCTAATGCCATGATTAATAATCACAACAGGTCACAATAATTTAGCATAGCACTTACCACATACCACATACTGTTCTAAACTCTTTAAGGACATTAACCCATTAAATCCTCATTAATACCCTTTGTTATAGGGACTCTTATAATCTCTATCTTTGAGAAGAGGAAACTGAAGATGAGAGAGGTCAGGCCAGCTTTCCTAAGATTAAACCAACCATAATGGCAAAACCAAAGTTTAAACCCAAGCATTCTGCCTCCTAGGTCATGTTCTTAATCTGTCTACTGTAGAGCCCATTAAGTGACCAGGATATAAACCCATATTTATATGACCCCAAAGCTCACGTTCTCTTCAGTGTATCACAGGGATTACAAGCCATATAGACAGAGGCAGAATCGCAAAGAAGTCTTTCTAGAACATCTTAGCTTCAAGAGAAAAACAGGTGTGTCTGGCCATTCAACAGATGTCATTAACAGAAGTGGGAGATCTGTCACCTAGTCCCAAAACAGCTAACTATCTAATTTAAGACCATCTCAGCTGGAGCAAAGGTTTAAGCTCTTGCCCTTTGCCTGAGTTGTCAACTAGAGTATCAGAGAAAGCATAACTCACATCTTTTACACACAGAAAAGGAGTAAACATAGGATTGAATTTTAATCCTGCACTAGAGATGGTGAATAATTTGGAATCATAAATCCTGGGCAGCCAGAGTGCTTTGAGTACATAGTAACATCAATTTTCAAGTATGTACAAGAAGTGGAAGAAAGCAGAGACTAGAAATAGAGTGGACAATATGTATGGGGAAAAATAATAGCACAGCTAGAAAAAACAGTGATTCTGGACCAAAACAGTAGAAGCCAATTGATGAACAGCCATCGGGTAGCTCTTTCAAGGCCTGTGATTGGATTCACTGGTCCTAAGTACATTTATTTTTGTATCCATACTTGGATGTGACTAGTCTGGTGACTTACAGGGCCCTCACAGATGAATAGCTGGCTGGGCAAGGTGAATGAAGATAGGAAAGGGAAACCAGTGTGGCCTGTACTTCTAATAGAAACAAAGGGGGGAAAAATAAGACTTCCACTGTGAATAGAGGCAAAGACATTGTCCTCTTATATCTATGAATGACTTAACCTCCATTATTTAGCCAGCTGCTTTCTTTCTTTCTTTCTTTTTTTTTTTTTAAGATTTATTTATTTGAGAGAGAGAGAGCAAGCAGGTGGAGGGCTAGGGGGAGAGGGAGAGAGAAAACCTCAAGCAGACTCCCTCGTTGCAGGGAAAGGGACATGGGCTCGCCCTCACAACTTTGAGATCATGACCTGAGCCAAAACCAAGAGTCAGACACTTAACGAACTGAGCCACCCAGGTGCTGCCATTTGCTTTCTTTAATCAAACATACTCTGCTTGGTTCTTTTTTAAAATGATGTAGCTCTGAAAAAAATAGCTTCCAAAGACTGAACAGGACAAGTCATTTGTCAACAACAACTACGAAATACTGTGCCTTTCACTGGCAACTGTTCCAAATTGCAAGCAAGCCTAGAAGGAGTTTAAATCATAACAGGAGTTTCTAAACAATTCATTAACTGAATTACCATAATAATATTCACTTATGGAAGCACCTTTAGTTCTATTTAATTGTTCAATTAACATTTTTATATACTGAAAAAGAATAATAGCATTTAACTAATAATGTAGGTTCTAAAATGAAATATGACCTAGCTAGATTATCAACATAGCCCAAATTTACTTCACTTTGTACCATGATGCTTGTCAAATATTTTATGTTTGAATGCTGGAAAGTCTTCCAAGTTATCAGGGCCAAATCCAAGAAGAAAAGGCTCACCACGATGTGAAATGAAAGTGAATACCTCATCTTTTCCTGTGAGCAAAGTATTTTCCAGAATTACTCCTGTCTCTGAAACTAGAACTTTGACTCGGTATTGGTTAATGATTCCATTTGGTTGTTGTGGTTTCTTCCAAGTAATTCTTATTTGTGTAGCTTCTACTTCTGCAAGTTGTAAATCAAATATTGCACCTGGAACTAGAAAAAAAAAAATGAATAAGGAGGGAAGAATTTAAAAGTATATTTTTAAATTTTAAAAATTCCCTAAATTCTTAGCTCACCATTTAAGATTTGTAAGAAAGTCTATTAGACTAAAACAATTTACTATTTATTAACAATTAAACATGTATAAGATTCTTTAAATATATAGATAAAGTTAAATTTCTACAGACTGTTCTCAAAAATGTAAATAAGAAATAGGATAACATGGAGTAATTTCCTCAAATCAAAATGTCATAATATTTGTTTGAACCAAATTCATTAATCAAAATAACTTCCCAGAGAAAGCTGTTTAGGGATGATTAATGCCCAGTAGAAACCCTGAAAGCTTTATAAAATTATAACAACATATCAAAAAACAATATCCAGAAGACTTTGTATGAAATGAAATGTAGTTGGTAAATTCAATTTGGTTGTCTTTCAACTTACGACATTAGATTGCTTGAAGAGTTGACTGATTTTGGTCTGCTGATTTTACAAATGAATTATGAGTCTCTAATTTCAGGTACCCTTACTCTTTTCAGTAATAAAGAGAAGCAGAAACAAACTAACAACTGGTTTACAATAAAGCACCAAGTACTTACGTAAATTCTAGTTAGAAAGTGACCAAGAGTGACATCCAGTAAACCTCCCAGTACCACAGGAGTAATAATGGATCAAGGATAAACATGCCCTGGGCTTTTGTCTACTTTTTGTTTATAGCTAGTGTGATTATGAACAGCCAATTAACCCCTCCCCTAATTTTGCTAACCTATAAAGTGGGTAAAATTATATTATTCTTATTACTATGCAAGGTTACCATAAGGAACCTTGAGTGAAATGCTCAAGAAAGAAAATAATATAACTACTTATGATCAAGATGTAGTAAAACATCAAATTCATTTCCCTAAGCTATTTCATATCATTTAGAACAGAGGCACTTCAGGGATATAATATAAATAGAGAATGACCCTTTTCCCTTTTAAGATAACAGAAAGGAATTGAAAATTAATGTCACAACTCTTGTAAATATTATTTAAAATTAGTTAACATAATTATGCTTACCTTAACCATATAGGAAACGGTATGGAGTTCTCATTCCATAGATTGAGTTTTTTTCTTTGCCTCTATGAAGTAACCACTTACAAAGCCCCCTAGATAGTGTAACAATATAAATATTTCTAAATGTTTTTAAATAGTTAATAGCTAGATGAATGAATGAGTCATTCTTGCCTAAGATTTTCATTCCTACTGCAGCCAAGATTTTCGTGTCCAGCACATAGTAACACCTGTGCTCAAAATTGGGATATAAACATGAAAGTACAACTGTAACTTGCTAATTCTTTAAATCGCCTTTTCTAAAAACATTTCAATATTTCTTTATATAGAAGGATAACTCTTCATATTGATCTCTCCACACAGAACTTCTAACCTGAAGGAAAAACAGTTTGACCTGTGAAGGGTAGAGGAAGAGTTCTAGACTAGGACCCTATAATCATTGATTCACTCCATAATTCAGCAGACTGAGCCCTCATCTTTTGGTCATTATTCTAGGCACTTGAGGATTGAGCGAGGAAAAAGATAGATAAAAACCTTTTGCACAGGTTACCTCTTGTGTAAGTATATATAAAATATATATTGTCCCTAACATATATTTGTCCTTATGTTTTTATCATATTTACCAACATACATATTTTCAAAGGCAGAGCAACTTTCCAATCAACTGTGTACTATGAAAATAACACAGCCATTTAAATAGTAAAGCTCCCATTCCACCTTTCTTCTACATTTTATTTTAGAGTTGCTATGTAGACAAAGCCTTGGCCAGTATTGTATAACATAATTCATGGAAGAGATCTGGCATTTTTCCATTTAATTTGAACTTGTGTAGAACCTCAATTGAAGAAACAATTTAATGACTACATTGATCAGACTAACAGGTAAGGAAATGCTGCCTACCAAAAAAATAAGTAAAGTGTCACTTCCATTTGATATAACACATTAATCTAGTGGAATACCAAAAACTACCCAGTACAGCAAAAAAGAAAAAAAAGGTGTGTATATGCGTGTGTGTATATATATATATATTTTTTTACTGTCCCTTATTTAATCAAAGAGAAGAATAAATCTTCTAATTTACAAGATATTTTTCAATATAACTTAATAAGTATTGCTCTATAACACAATGCCTTTTTAGATTACAGTTCAAGTAAAGATTAAGTGGTTCTATATTATGCTAAAAATGTATCCCAAACCTGTATAAGAACAACTGTAAAGCTATCTCTCTCTTTTTTTTTTCAATGAAAGAAGAAAAAGCTTGAGGGATAAAGGAAACGACTCCATTTGTCCTTGTCCTTGTCCTTCGGAAGATACTTGATCTCTTACACCACAAATTCTTATGAGGAAACCAGAGAAGTATGGATTAAATCAAACTCCTTTAATATTGATACCAAATTAACTAAAGAAAATCAAATACACAAGGCAATTATTCATGGTTCAGCATCAATTCTGAGGTGTTGTCCACGGGGATTACCTAAGAATCATTCTCAAGTCAATACATCTATAAATTTTATTAATAAATGAGAAACAGAATAGACATATAAAGGATAAATAATGTTCCAAATGATTTTAAGCTTTCAAATGAAAAAGTATTAGAAAAAAATAAAATGGAAACAAATGGTACTGGGGCAAAAAAAAAAAAATACATTAAAATAAATTTTGCCATTATGTAGGGTGCCTGGGTAGCTCAGTTGGTTGAGCATCTGACTCTTGGTTTCGGCTCAGGTCCCAAACTCAGGGCCATGATCTCAGGGTTGTGAGATCGAGCCCTGTGTTGGGCTCTGTGCTCAGTGGGGAGTCTGCTTATGGTCCTCTCTCTCTCCCTCTGCCCCTCCCCTGGCTCTTTCTCTCTCTCTCTCTCTCAAATAAATAAATCTTTTTAAAAATAAAATAAATTTTGCCATTGTCTAGCAAATTAAACTAATTTATTAAATTTTTTAAAGATTTTATTTATTTATTTGTCAGAGAGAAAGAGAGAGCACAAGCAGAGGAAGCAGCAGGTAGAGGGAGAAGAGGCTCCCTACTGAGCAAAGAGCCCGATGTGGGACTCCATTCCAGGACCCTGGGATCATGACCTGAGCTGAAGGCAGACGCTTAACCAATTGAGCCACCTAGGCATCCCTAATTTATTAAATTTTAATTAAATTAATTTTGAAAAAAAAATCTATTGACAAAAGTCATTGAGAACCCTGAAAACTTGAATCTCTCAGTGATTTCCCTACAAAAGATTTTACTATTTGCAGAAAGTAGCAAGTTGAGGGACAAAAGTCTTCACTTCCATAGTCTGTTTATGGAAGAATAAATATAGATTTCAACACTCTGTTTGCTTTTAAGAAATTATGTTAACCTTCTTATGAGATATTTGATACTAGTGACAGAAAAGTTCTTAGGGGATATTGAAGCAACAAAGTTTTACTTAAGATTTATTTAACCCCCCCCATGCAAATAATAAGAAAATGCTGGTGCCTATGTTATATACAATAGCATTGTCTCATTTTGCGATAGGCAGCTCCAGGACATTTTGTAACACTGGAAATTATTAAATTATCATTGTTTTCCAAAACCATCTCTTCTTCATACCTATGTGGAAATCTGTTCAGTAAAATATTAACGCATATATGGGAATCTTATGAAATGTATAGGAATACTGCCATAACAACATGATGTTGATTTTCACTGATGATCAAAGTAGGCTATGGACCATAACATTCTTAGTGTTAATGAAATCAGCCCCATATTACTATAGTAGCATATAACATTGTCTATAAGAGGTCAATTCAAGATTTTTCTATAAATATCTGGAGATTTGTTAGAACACCAGTTGTTCTAACATAACATAATAAAATAAAATTTAAAAAAAAAAGAACACCAGTTGTTTTAAAAAAAATTAATTTAAAAATTGGTCCTAGTGTATTTTTAAATAGACTATAGTCTACTTTGAAATATGGAGAAGAAAATAAATTGGGTAGCCTTAATTAGAATACAAAGAACCCTGCTGTATTAATAAATGAAAAAGAATAGTCTAAAATTAAGATCTCAATTTTAATTGAAAGTATATACTTCTAGTGAGTTATTAGATTGTTCTCATATAGTTTAAAGATCCCCTTATTGCAAAGTTTTAATTAGCAGGACTAGGACTAATTTGTGTTGTCAGAAGTTGAAAGCTACGTTTACTCTATTTGCCAGAGCATTTCACTGAAGCCCTTCCTAAGTCTGAACTACCCCAAGAGAACTCCATGGAGGAAGGTTGGCATGCAGAGAAAAGGACCATGCCATTTCTGCCCTTAGTGGAGCCCACCTGCTGTCAATGGAACCCCCTGAGAGCCACCTGGATATGGCCAGGAGGGTAGTAAGATAAAACTCAGGATAAGTTGTTTATTACATAAGGCAAAGAGAGTCATTTGTTCAAATTAATTTTGTGAGAAAAATAAGCCATGTGAAATATATTGAACAACGTCCTTAAAATTTTATTTATTATTTTGTGAATAAAGAAAAATGCAAAAATAAAGAAAGGGGGATGAACTCTTTAAATGATGTCCAAAATCAACAGCATGACATCATATGTAGCAATATATTACCTATTATTCAAATGCCCTACATTTGAATAATAGAATAATGACAATAAAACAATAATCTTAAATTGCAGACTCAGTTTAGGGGTGCCAAAACTGGCTTGATTTTAAGGAAGACAAAAATTCTGTATTTATTTAGCTGTATAACATAAGAATAAAAACTCAATGGTCAATCAAGTTGTTTGAGAAAATGCTATTAAAATCAAACTCAAGGACTCTAATCTGATAAGGGCCAGGTCACTCTGCTGTTTTTGGTAGCCATTCATAAAGCTGTCTAGCTTTCGAAGAAATGCTTAAGAGCATTTATTAGGTGACAGGGAGATTTAAGGTGTAATGGAAAAGACATGCAAAGCTAAGATTCTTCTGACAGAAATACAATGGAAAAATATTAATAATGAAAAAAATGAGAATATTTTTGCTTGTAAGTATACATCTCTTTCTTAATCTGTGTTTGAAATCATATACACATCAGCATTTTCATTTGAAATTGATATAAAACATAATTTTTTCATTCTTTCAACAGCAAAATATTACCAATGGTTAATTGTTTTTTGAAGGGGAGTACAAAATTCCCTAATAGTTGCTGCCCTCTAATGGTCACATACTTGAGTGATTTATCTGATGAACGTATGCCCAATCTTCAGCTGTATGTGCATGTGTGCACTTGCACACGTGTGTATTCAATTTACAAGTTACTGTATGTTAGCTATCACACAAAATTTGGAAACTTTTCCAAATGTTAATGTACTTGTAATAAAATTGTGATCTTCTCAAATAATTGCAATCCCTAAGTAAAACTGAAGACATTTTAGCAAATTCGATATGGGCCAGGAAAATATGCAGTGAGACAATGAGGGAACATTTTTTAAACATCTAAAACTGTGATGTTTAATACATGCAAACAAAAACTTTCTTTAGGAGAGCCATTGTTTTAATTATTTGGGGATGTGCTGGTAAATTTGTATTATGCACCCTCTAGGAATCCTCGCTTGCCTAAAACACCCTTTTGTTTACAAACATATTTTGTTAGAGGCATTGGGGATATATGGATTCCCCTAAACATCATTCTGTGAGAAAAATCTATTCTACATTGAATAATGTGAGTCAAATGATGTTAAAAGTGTTTATTTGTTGGGCGCCTGGGTGGCTCAGTTGGTTAAGTGACTGCCTTCGGCTCAGGTCATGATCCTGGAGTCCCCGGATCGAGTCCCGCATCGGGCTCCCTGCTCGGCGGGGAGTCTGCTTCTCCCTCTGACCCTCCCCCGTCTCATGTGCTCTCTCTCATTCTCTCTCTTTCAAATAAATAAATAAAATCTTTAAAAAAAAAAGTGTTTATTTGTTTCCTTTGACCTCATGAGGTTTTGCCAATCTTCACTGTGAGTCACAAACAGACTAATACTACATGTACTACTTCCTAATCTTGCTTGATCTCCAGTTCCTCTATGAAGCATGCTGCGGGGTTTAATGTTCTGAGGAACGCATGTTCGGAATGCATTAGGTAGTAATCTGATAAGGAAATAGCATGAATTAAATAAATACAAACCAAATAGCTTCTAATATAATGTTTCACCAGTGCATTAAAATCCACAAGCAGAGTAAAATATCTTATGAACAAACTGAAGAAGATGTTCTTACCTTCTGGAGGAGTGAATACTGAAATATTTGATTTGGGTCCAGTGCCTGCACTGGTCTCAGCTGCAACATATACATCATACACCGTAAATGGTGTTAGGTTAGTGAATGCAAACTTAAGGTCTTTTGTGCTATTATCCAAAATCCGACCTGCAAAAAACAAAAGATACCATGGATTATTTTCTCGTTAGGCATGCAATCATTCTCACATTTAAGTAGAGAGCCAAGAATAGCAATTAATGTTTGTTATTACAATTTTAAAACATTATAATTACAATTATTACAAGTTTCAAACATTTAGCTTAGTGGTACATTGATATCAGGTTAATTAAAACAATAGAAACAACATGAAAATCTAGTATTCAAAATAATTTATTAAATCATAAAGCCCTATCCAATTACCATGTTATTTTTTGACATTTTTTTAAAAAGAAAACATTAGATTCAGGCTAATATTAAAATAGTGACAGTATTTTATACATAAATTTAGTTAATTAAAATGTTAAATATTTTCATTATCTTCTATAAAAAGACATACTTAGAAAATATTTGTAGTTCAGCTTCTGAGCAAAGCTCCTTAAATAGTCCATCATCAAAATTCTCTTAATCCTCAACTTTACCTCTGAATAATTCTTTCTTCCTTTGCTGCAGCTGAAACCTGGCTCTCCCCTAAAAACACGGCTTCTATTCCCTGCAGCCACCCCAAATGATCTAATTTTTCCCACGGTCATGAAGTGATGAGGCCTTCAGGTATAGTATGTGTTCCAACCCACCTCCCTCCTTACAAAAGCTCACAGCTTTCAATCTCATGTCATGGATGGCCTCCACCAGTCCTCCTTGTTGCCGTGATTGATCTTCTAGGCCCATGGTCACTCACCCTCATTCTGGATGATTTAGTGCCTGCTTCAATGTCACTGTCTTCAGTGCTACCATCTTAATTTGTGGTGATTTCAGGATCCCTAGACTTGACTCTTAAAACACTCCCAGCTCTCCTCAAATAATCTAATCCACCACCCTATCTCAGCCACTCCCATAGACATCACTATTACCAGTAACTGCGAATCATCCATGATCTCAATTTTGTGCAACTCTCTCTGACCATTCCTTCTTATCTCCTGTTCACTTATTCTAGAACCCTGAAGCAACAATTCTTTAAGTTCATTGGGACCTCCGGCATGCCTGGGTGGCTCAGTCGGTTAAGCGTCTGCCTTCAGCTCAGGTCATGATGCCAGGGTCCTGGGACTGAGCCCCGCAACAGGCTCCCTGCTCAGCGGGGAGTCTGCTACTCCCTCTCCCTCTGTTCCTGCACTCTCTCTCTCAAATAAACAAAATCTTAAAAAAAAAAAAAAAAAAAAAAACTTTAAAAAAATAAAAAATTAAAAAAAAAAAGTTCATTGGGACCTCCGATCCGTTGATCTTATGAACTATTTTATTCTGCTTGGTTTGGTCCCTCACCACTTGGTTTCCACTCCTTATCCAGCCTCAATGGCACTGTCAATTATAATCACTACCTTTACATAAGCCTTCCATTCCATTGCCCTACTCTTGTTGAAGAGAGCTGGAGAAAAACACAAATCCACTTTGATTGATATCACTTTATTCAATACCACACGTCAAAGGAGCCCTAAATTTTGCCTAGCCCTGTACTCAACTTCCGTGACCCAATCACTCTCTACTCTTCTGGTTGATTTTTTTTCATAGAACCATAGCATCTCAGATTAGAAAAGAATTTTAGAGTTTACTTAATTGACATCCAGCAATAATATTTGAACCCCTCAAAATATCTGACAAGGGGATGTCCAGGTCCTGCTTATTCACAAAGATGGAGAACTTGCTACATTATGAAGTTGCCTATATTATTTTTAGAGAGCTCCAATTATTAGAAATGCATTCCTTGTTCTAAGCAGAGATTTCATCTAACTGAAGTCCATTGTTCTTCATAAACATATTTGCAATTAAGTAAGTCAAGGTCCTCCTGTTCAAACATTTGAAGACACGTATGTCCTCTAACACTTCTCTTCTTAGGAGTTATCTCATTCTGTCAGCTTCTCCTCATGTAAATATGGAACATGGACAATGTTTTGCCATCCGTATACTTATTTATGATTTTAAACAAAAAGTTCAAAGAACCTCACCTCCCTTAATTGCTTTTCTATTATCTGCTTCAATTGTAGGATCTTATAAAAAAGAGCATGGTATTTTTAAGGAGTTTGATAATACTAACATATTTTGCATAATTCTTATTCCAAAAGGTAAACACAAAACTGATTGAGACTTACCTGATGGTCCATATAATTCAACTCTGTAACTAAATTTCCCTGTTACTACAGTAGGTGGGTCCCATGAAATTGAAAAGGACTTCCCTGTAATGTTGCCTGTTATATAGTTTTGTGGTGGTCCTTCAGGCACTAAAATTGTTATTAAAAAAAATGAATAAATAATATATACTTAAAATAAATGAGCATCTTATTAAATACACACAATAAAACACAAAGTCAGAAAGAAAATAAAATATCACACTATGAGCAAAGGGTTTTTTAATTTTACAAAAAAGGAAAAATGAACGAATTGAAGAATTTAAATAAGACATGCTGGATCATCAGATGAACTACTTATTTGCAACAGTTACTAATTTAATTTAATGTTGTATATGACTGCACAGGGTGTTTCATTCTCATTCCAATATTGTTCCTTGCACAGTTATATTGTCTTGGTAACACACTTATATATTGAATTCAACCAGGCCTGGGCATCTGACTTGAAAAACACTCTCCCCCTGCTGGACACAGGTAGAAGGGTCAGGGTATTAACTCGACCTACATTACCTTATTGGCAAAGATCTTCACTTTCTGCATCAATATTTGTATTTGGTTCTGAGAGGAAATTTATAACCTATAGTTAGAAGATTCTAATGTAACATTGGTAACATATAAAAAAAATGACATTTAAAAATAGTCTACTCTTCACAAATGTGTTCCTACATTTTACTTTCTTTTGACTGAAATGAAATATTCCAAATATTTTTCTCAAGCCAAAGTTCTCGTCTACTAAATTTCACTTTGTGTTATCTTTATGAAATTATTTTTTAACTGTATAAGAAGTATGGAAGGAGGAAATGGTATGATTCAAAGATGACTATTTAAATCAAGAAAAAACTTCAAACTTAATGTGATGAAATGATAAAAGCTGACAGCTATGTTATCAGAAAAAAAAATACTGCGCTTTAGGGAAATTACCCTACCAGTAATAATTTCCAGTAACCTCAAAAATTACCAATCACAAGTGAATGTCTGATACTACATATTTAATATGGTATTGTGTCAGTAACTACATAAATTTACACATATATATAATACCATAATCCCGTAATTAAATATATAACACCCATAGCTAGAAATGTGTAGTCTTCAAATTTAGTAGTAATAATATCTAATTATACTCATTGAATCCTAACACCACCACCATAAGGGAGGTACTATTGCTGTATCCATTTTTCACATAGGGAAACCCAATGCAAAGAGGAGATAAGTAGGTATATTTTTAAGTACTATTTTTGTCTAATATTGAAATGTGAATCACACGATATTTCTACCACTATAGGTGTTACTTCCACATTTGGTTATAAGAGTATCAGTGAGAGGAGGCTGTAGATGATTACAGGAGAAGGAGAAGGGCAGAGATGATTAAGAAAAATTGCTCAGATCAAAGAACAATAAAAGCTGATCATAGGATCATGGCTATTAGCTCAAGAATCCATTCTTTCAAATTTCCTTTCTCTTTTTAGTTGTTTATGTTAGCATTGTAAAAGAGTACTGAAATTAAAGATGCTCCAGATGATATGCCCATGATCTATTATTGGGGGGGGAAACGTTATTGGAAGGGAAAGAAAGTTTTAACAAAAAGATCTACATGGAAAAAATGAAAAATTATTATATAACTAATTTAATTCTTTTTTTTTTTCTACCTACACAAAAAATGAAACCATACCTGATTCTGGTGTTCTGACAATCGTACTATCAATATAACCTGCTTCAGTTGTAACAGCAGAAACTTCAAAAAGATACGTTGTATAAGGTCTCAAATGTGTCACTACAAAACCGATAGGCTCTTTCCACACAGAGCTTATCTTACTCCTCGCCAACGTGCTTGACGAATATGTCGTACGTGATGGAGGCGTAACTCTACCAAGGGTTGGAGAAGGGCTGGTTGTACTCCATAAAAAAGATTCATTATTCTCCTAGTGAATAAAATAAATAGCAAAAGAAAAATAATGTGGTATCTCTTGATGAACATGAAAAGTGTAATTCATTTATTTTTCCTTTATAGCATAAATATTATTCTTAAATTTATGTGTATGTGTATGATTCATTAAGATTTTAATAGATTGTTATCTGTTAAAGCTATGGACAAATTTGCTGGAACTTAATTATACCCATTTATGTTTACAGTGTTAGAATAGAATATATTTATTGCATTCTTTATACCTTCATATTTCTTATGAATAGGACTTCAAAAGGCTTAGAATAAAGGTAAAGCAACAGCAAAATCATTAGTAAGAATTTTTAAAATTCATGTTAAAAGTGCAAGAACCAAAGAGATAAACTATTTTCCCTTTTGTGAAATTGCAAGCATAAGTCACTTTCTCACTGGTACTATCATTTTTTTTCCTCATAAATAATCAAATGATAAAGCCAATAGCACATATGTGCAAGTATGTATGTTTGTGTGTGTATTAAAAATACAGCCTAATTTTAAAAAGAAGGTTTTAAGACTTCTATAACTTACAGTATTTAAAACAAAAGTAATATTGTTTGTTTTTCCATCAATAATATCACAAAGATCATCTAGATTATTTTTGAGAGCATTATTATGGTACTTCCAGGGATTTCCCATAAATGACTAGAGTCATAACAAATTCTTCACCAAAGATATGCACAACAAAAACAATCTACTTCCACAAACATAACTTTGACTGTTGCCTTCCCTACCCCTCCTGTCATGTGGAAATATTATCTTTTTTCCAGTGATATTCTATACTTTCCTATCAGTTCTTTTTATAAAATATCCTCCACCCAAAATACTCCCCTCACATGATCTCCCCTGTCCTTACACCAAGGCCAATCCAAGGTCCATTAACAAATGCTACTCCTTTCATGAAGTCTCTTCAGAGCTCCCTGTGAGATTTTTCTATCTCTTGAGTTCTCAAACCTTTATCTTTTTCTACCTTAATACAGTCAATTGTGTATAACATGATACTATAACTGAACACTATAAGGAATCAAACAGCTAATAACCACTGTGGTTAAAAAAGTTTCCAGATACTGGAAACTTCAAGTTATAAGCTCACACCTAAAATCTCTGAGACATAGAAAATGTTCCATAATACTTACATTACATTCTGGCATTTTCCCAGTCAAAATGTCTTCTACTCTGATGGAGACATCTTCCACTACTGTCCCACTTCTGGCATGTTTCACACTAATCTTGAAGCTGGTAATTTTGCCATTTGGTTGCCTAGGTAAATACCAAATCAGGTTTACTGTTGAATAGTTAAAGGCCTCAACTGTGAGATTCACCACTTTTCCTGGAGCTGGGGAAGTGACAGAAATTGAAGGAAAGGAAAAAACACTGTTATAAAATTTAGAATGGCATTTATATAATGTTGAGATGTTATATTTCTTATGTCATATAAAATTAAATATACTCTGTTAGAAAAAAATCTACTTGGGTGAGACTTTTTGAAATATATTTAATTAATTTTGCCTAAGATAAAAAACTGAAACTTGAGCCCACAGAGTTACGTTTAAGACGCAAATAAGTTTTACTTTAGGATTATTTGTCTAAGGGATCCATTGGTGAACTATTTCAAATAAGTCTGAAAAATATCCAATCAACAGTTATTTGTGAATATACAAACAAATCTGAATAACAAATCCTCTCCTAAAATATTTTGGAATTATGCAGATTCCTTAGATAATGAAGAAGTGGCAAACTGAAACAATTATCCAACCATTTACACCAAAAAGCACATTTCTGGAATGTACGTAAATATCTAGTGTCTAATATAAAGTGAATAGCACCCAACTGGTTGTGGTTATTATATTTTGAGTTTTATACAACCTCAAAATCAACTTTCATCAGAATTCATATACTTTATTATCAATTACTGATAAACCGCAATGACAATCTATATGCTGGGGGTACCTGGGTGGCTCAGGTGAGTGGGCATCTGCCTTCGACTCAGGTCATGATCCCAGGGTCCTAGGATGGAGCCCATGTAGGGCTCCTTGCTCATCAGGGGAGTCTGCCTCTTCCTCTGTCCCTCCCCCGACTTGTGCTCATTCTCTCTCTTTCTTTCTCTCTCTCTTAAATAAATAAAATCTTTTTAAAAAATCTATATGCTATTGTAGCTGAGATGAGACAAACATGAAGCCAGAATGAAGGAAAATTATGCCCACTAATTTCAAGGTAAGTTATGCAAAACTGACAAAGTAGAGTAAATAATCAAGATCCTTTAGAATATAGAACAAACATGACAAATCACTATTGAGAGAAATAAAAACAAAACAGGATGTCTGTGGTAAAACAAAATAAGTGATAACAGAGGTGCCTACTATTAAGATACCGAATAATTAGAGTTTAAATGCACATTGTAGGAAAGAATACCAAAATATGATTTGTAAATGAAAGCCATATAAGTTACATAAGGAACTTAGGTCATGGGAAAGAGGTTGTATATGAATGATATGAGTTAAACTAGAGAAACTAGGAAACTTAAGGACAGCTGCATTTTAATGGGAAAAAATAAAACAATTTGGAAGGATGGTTAATCATTAATAATGGATAGAATGATGGATGGAACTTTTTTTCTCCAAGGAAAACTCATCAATGTAATTAATTAAAGCTTAAGAAGGACAATGACAATATAACTCTCTGACACTAAAGATTTAATATTTGAATTTGTTTTGGATGGATAAAATGTAATAAAGCAAAATATTAAAATGTTAAATATATGATGCTATGAAATTATGAGTTAAAACTTTTATCATGAATCTCTTTTTAAAACTGAATATATTTGGCATATAACTGTATAAATTTAAAGTGTGGGGCACCTGGGTGGCTCAGTCAGTTAAGCGTCAGTCAGTTAAGCATCTGCCTTTGGCTCAGGTCATGATCCAGGAGTCCTGGGATTGAGTCCCGCATAGGGCTTCCTGTTCAGTGGAGAGTCTACTTCTCCCTCTGCCCCACCCTGCTCATGCTCTCTCTCTCTCAAATAAATAAATAAAATATTTAAAAATAAAATAAAATAAATTTAAGGTGTATGAGGTGTGAATTTGATACATTTCCATATTGTATTATGACTGCTATTTTAGTAATATTTAGTACTTCTATCATATTATATAATTATAATATCACATAACTATAATATTGCATTGTTATCTATATTCATTATACTGTGCATCAGATCTCTATGGCTTATTTATTACTTGAGGCAAGTTTGTACCCATAAACAAAATCAATCTATTCTCCCGCCTCTATCCTCTGGTGACCACCAATTTACTCTCTTCATGAATCCCAATCACTCTTTTAAATTTCTTATTTGTGTAAACTATACAAATCTTTATAAGTATGCCTGATATATACACACACACACACACACACACAAATTATATACATACAAAAAAATGCAATTTGTTTTCTAAACATTTTCAAATGAGCCTCAATAACAGTCACAGGGAACTACTCAAGTATAGAGAAATTTGAATTTATAAGGTAACCAAAACTTTATTAAATACATGATCTCAAAATGTTTAAAAAGTGATCAGAAATATTAAATACATAGAAAGTAATTAAATATGTTGGGGCACCTGGGTGGCTCAGTTAGTTAAAGCATCTGCCTTCAGCTCAGGTCATGATCCCAGTGTCCCGGGATCAGATTGAGCCCCACTCCTGGGATTGAGCTCCTCTGGAGCCCCCTGTAGAGCCCCCTGTCAGGCTCCCTGCTCAGCAGTCTGCTTCTCCCTCTCCCTCTGCCCCTCCCCCTGCTCATGATCTCTGTCTCAGATAAATGAATAAAATATTTTTTAAAAAGAAAGTAATTAAATATGTTAAATAACATTTAGTGAAAAAATGGTATTTTTATTAACTTGCTTTAATAATTTTTGTCTCAATTAAATATTTCTGCTTTTATTTTCCATTTGTGACTTCATTATGTCTGAAGAATAAACCTGGCTTTTTTCTGTAGTTGGTAGGTCTTTCCCTACTTTAAATATTCTAGTTTCTACTACTGGCCTTTTATGTACCAAAACCCATTATTTCTTGATGTTCATAGAGTGAACTTATCCATCTTGATCCAAGTAAAGGTTTGACACTGTGGTATCAAAAATTTCTGTTTATAAGGTCATTTCATCTTTCAGATAAGTGTCTTCCAACACTTTGAGGATATATCTAGACTAGTGACATGCATAAATTTGTATAGGTATGTGAAGGTGTCTACAACTTTTCAAAGTGTACATTATGCAAAGTATACATTTATTGAGCCAGAAAGAAACTTCATAAATCCAATATACAGACTTTTCCTGCATTTCTAAAGATCCATCAAGTTGAAAATGGAGGTGCATCCTATTATCTTAAAGCCAAAATAAATTCTATGTTTACCTGAAATAATGCTGCATGGGAAGTTAAGAAGTTGAGATTTTTGTGCTTGTGGATGCAACATCAACTCAGTATGGCATAAATAGTTAACCTGTATACTCTTCCCAAGAGTATTTTTATTCATGGGAAAAGAAATTCCTTCTGATTTAACAATAAAAAAGGCAGCTTATTTATTCCATTGAACTATTCCTTAAATTTGTGTTCTTTCTAGCATAAATAATAAAAAGGGGTACTTGGTTGAAAATTGCAGAATACTGATACAATTAAATATATATTTACATTATGTTTTTACCTCTTTACATTTACCAAAAAAAAAAGTCAATATAGGGGCAAGAGAAATTATATAATTATCCGATTTGCCCAAAAACACACAATGAATGAGAAACAGTAAGACTCCCAAGACAAAACTTTCCATGTCATTCAAAAGTTATTCCAGTTAACTTCCCTAAAACTTAAAAACATAAGTAATAAATTTTTATTTTATATCCTAGTGAATATTTAATTTTGAAATGATAATTTTCCCACTTGAATTTTAGTTGTACAAATAATTTGAGAGTCAATATGCTCAAAATCAACAAGAGTAATTTAAACCTCATAAATCATTAATTTCTAATTTTAAATGAACTCCTGAATTTTCTCTAACTTCTTATGTGATAGAGCATGTTTTCATATGATTCTCTAGATAAAGTCTCAAATAGAAACTAGGCCACAAAGCTTGATGCATGTTTTTTAACATGAGCCAATACATTATCCTCTCTAGATACACAGGGCCCATTTCAATTTATCCCTTTGGCATAAAGTGGTTCACTGGAAGATTTTTATCTTTTAAATATGTAAAACATTTATAGTTGCAAAAAATTATGGAAATTCTTTTTATAACAGTTATCACTAACCTGACATATTACTTAGTAACTCATGTATCTTAGCCCACAAGAATGTAAGTTCCACAGAAAATATCTGTTGTTGAATGGAGATGCCATTATTTATTTAATCATACTGCATTTATTGGTTCTAACTTTTTGCTATTATAAGTAAATAGAGGAATTATTAAATAAATAAAAGCACCTCCAATCACTAACTTATTTTTATCACAAAGCTTATGTTCTACTAGGCTGATATATACAATAAAAAATAAGCAAGTAAATATGTAACATATCAGGCTGGTCCAATGAAGAAAAATAATGTGTTAGGGCTAGAGATGGACAGGAGGAAATAGAGGCTATTTTACAAGGTGTAGTTAGGAAAGTAATGTGAGATTTGAATTAACTAGGGGAGAGAGACATGTGGATATTTAGTGAACGAGTATTCCAGTTAGAGAAAACAGCAAGTGCAAAGGCCCTTTGATGGAAGATAGGTATGGATGGTGTATTTGGAGGGAGGGGAGAATGTTAGAGATGGATCAGAGAGGGAAAAGAACATCCAGAGTGCTATGGACCATGGGAAGGACGTACGGTCTTATTCTGAGTAAGATAGGAGCCCTATTAGAAAGAGAGAAGCAGGGGCTCCTGGGTGGCTCAGTCATTAAGCATCTGCCTTCGGCTCAGGTCATGATCCCAGGGTCCTGGGATCGAGCCCCATATTGGGCTCCCTGCTCCGCAGGAAGCCTGCTTCTTCCTCTCCCACTCCCCCTGCTTGTGTTCCCTCTCTCACTGTGTCTCTCTCTGTCAAATAAATAAATAAAATCTTAAAAAAAAAGGGAAGAGAGAAGCAATATGTTCTGGCTTAGTTTCAAAAGATGACACAGCTCATGTGGAGAAAGGGAACTGTAGGCAAGGAGGCTGGAAACAGGAAAACCAGTAAGGAGACTTTCAATTGTTCAGGCAAGAAGTGATAATAGATTAGACTGATTTGCAATTAGGGTGAGATTCAGGATGCATTTTGATGTAGTGCTGGCGCAATTTGCTGATAGAGTATACTATGAGAGAGAGGCATCAATGGTACCTCAGGCTCTTTCCTCTCCACCATTGAAAGAAGGGAGGTATCTTAAATTGGTTTGATAACGACTACATGTTATGGAATAATATAACTATAAGATCTATATTTCCAAAAGTCTAATGTCATAAAAGTGTGTATGAATTGATATGAACAGGAAAAAGCAGGCTATAAACTTGCATAATTGGCATAAGGCTACTTTCATGAATATATAGTCACATAGACACATATTTATGGGAGAAAAAAAGGACCAACCAGGAGTGAACCAAAATGGTAACAGAGTTTTCATATGACAAGGCCATGGATAATTTTTACTGTTTCTTATTTTTTCAAAGTTTTTTTAAGATAACACCTACTGCTTTCATAATCATAGAGAATAATATATAATTTTAATGAATAACTATCCAAGAAGACTCTAAAAGTAATTGAATGGCCATGCTTTTGAAGATTCTATGGATTTTAACACCATTATCTGGTTTATATGCCTATTTATTATAAATGACAAAAACTCATAATTAAGTTGGAACAAATGATTTAGGCAAATTACCACTTTCCACAGTTTGGAAAAGAAATGGGTCACTAAACACTCCAATACCAGCGCTGTTTTCAGCAGCAACCTAAAACAGATCAAAAGAATTATGTTCAAACTTTTTACTCTCTAATTAAACAGAATCTGAAATAATAAAATTTTGACTTGTTGATAAGTTAAATGATAAAGACACTTTTCCCTTAATTCCTGCAATACTCCCAAAGTAGAAAGCACACATGGAGCTATTCCTTATTTCCATTATCCCTAAGGGTATATTTGCAGCATAGTTTGATTCAACAGATTTCTTCAATTCCTAATGGAAAAATTAATAGTCAAGTTTTATAGTCAATTAGTAGTATTAATAGTAACAGTTATTATTTATGGGCAACTTTTACGTACCAGGAAATCTCCTAGAAATTTTATGTATCTCATTTTATCCACATTATCAAAGCATAAAGTGTTCTGATCAGAATTTTATAGATGAGGAAACTCGTTGAGTGAAGTCAAGTAACTTGCCTGAGTCATACAGGAATAAGTGGTAGAACCAGAATTCCATTGAAGTCATGCTTATTTCTAAAGCTCAAACTCTTTCCATTATATTCACTTCATGCCAGACACTATGACTATTTCTGTAACAAATATGAAACCATATATATGGTATCTGGCTTTAGAGTTTACAATCTAATCAGTCAAATACATACTCAAGAAAACAATTTTAAAAATAAGCTTAATCAGTTAGACTAAGTATTCTGAATTTAAAAGATAGAAAAATTCTTTTTGACTCAGATAGCCTAGTCGAATAGACTAGAATAGGCAGAGAAAATGTCATTACTGAGATCAAGACTCTTAATGCTCTTCCAAATGCCATAACTGGCGTCTGAAAACCTTAGTTTAAATTGAACTCCACCAACTCCTAAATGAGTAGTTGTAGGCAATTTACTGGTCCTATTCTAAGTCACATTTTCCTTCTCTTTAAAATGGGAATAACGATATATCTATGTCATAGAATTGTTCCTAAGGACTAAATGAAATAACACATGTAAAGTACTTTTCTCCCCAGATTATGTAGATTTGATATCTACATTTGAAGGTATCAAATGTACTGCACCAAATACCCTTTGGAATTCTGCAATGGCTAACATTTATTTGAACAGCATAAAGGTAACAACAATGATTTATAAAGTGTGGGATTAAAAGAAGAATAAGGGCTTCCCAAAAGGCCTGAAATAAGAGAATTCAAAGGAATAAAAATTCAAACTCCATAAAAATAGATCTAAGCAGAACTAGGTTAGCTAAATTACCTTTCTGTCTATAACAGCTTCTTATCACATTAAAATTTAATCTTTACATATTACCTTCAATAGTATATTTTAACATATATCTAAATATGGGCTGTTGACAGAAAATATGTATACTATGCCATTTTTATGTGTCAGTTAGAAAATGTCTCCTACTCTTTACCCATGTTTCTGCAATGAAATAGCCATCATGAATCTTTGGCTTTGACTTTTGCATCAGTAAAAATTTCCTTTTAACTGTTCTCATATGGGGGATCCCTACTATAGGGAAGCTCTCTAATTCTTACTGTGTGCTTTGCTTTCACAAATAGGCATGCTTCCAATAATGAAACCCCCACACCAGGCAAATTCTCTCTTTCCCATCATTTCTTACCATCCAGAAAGCCATCTCAGTTATGTCTTATCACATATTTATACAGCTTTTACAGATTTTTTTCTCTATATTCAATTATCTTAAAAACTCAAAGAACATATTGATATTATGTTGAAAATAGAAAGAATCAAAAAGATATCTGTATCTTTTACTATACTCTGGAAATATCACAAATATATCTTAATTGTAAACATTTTCATATGGCCTAATTTAGGATTGCTTTTTATATGCTCTTCTTTAATTTCTAAATAAGATGTTTAATTTTGCATATTAAACATTGTAAAGAACTAAAAATTTTTATAAACACAAAGACACAATAAATGTTCAGGAAACACTTATTGAATGGAACTGAATTGAATTCATTGTTCTCCGAGAAGCTGGCTCAATAGAAACTTTCATACCATTATTCAAATTTTGATAACATACACACAAATACAACAGGATTAAGAGAAAAATAACAAAGATAACTTAAAGGTTAATGAAAAAGTAGAATATTTTTACTTATAAAGCCTAAATTATGTAATTTAAACTTGATTTATTCTTTGAAAAAGTTGCTAAGTTAAATGTTTTTAAAATAAATAAATTACATAAATACACCTAAAAATGAAAAGAGATTACAACAGTTGTTCAAATTTTAAGAGCCCAGATGGGGCGCCTGGGTGGCTCAGTCGGTTAAGCGACTGCCTTTGGCTCAGGTCATGATCTTGGAGTCCCAGGATCGAGTCCCACATCGGGCTCCCTGCTCGGCAGGGGGTCTGCTTCTCCCTCTCACCCTCTTCCCTCTCGTGCTCTCTGTCTCTCATTCTCTCTCTCTCAAATAAATAAATAAAATCTTTAAAAAAAAAAAAAAAAAGAGCCCAGATGGGCCCTGAGGTCATGACTCAGATGATCATTCTTCAATCACTTGGCTGTGTTCAGCTTTAAAGGCTGGTGGGGAAAAGCTCCTTCACTTTTAAAATAAATACTAAGCATTAATATGAAGTACTTAATACTTAATACTAAATATTAACAAAATATTACCTTGATTTCATATGTTGTTCCAGGATTAAGATTAGTAAGAAGAACTTCCAGACTGTCTGGCTTTGTTCTAACTTGTGTGTATTCTGTTTGCATCCATGGACAAACTTCCTTATATTTAACAATGTAAGATACAATCCTTCCATTTGGATTAGGTGGTGTATTCCAAGACAGAAGAATCCCGGCAGATCCAACTCTTTCTCCTGCTAGGAAGACTGGAGGCCCTGGTTCTATTAAAAAAAAAAAAAAATGTTGTTAAAAGGTCAAACAATTATTGTATTTTCACAATCATAAATAAGAAAGTTTTTACAAATGTAGACTTTTGAAGTTCCCAAAGACTAATGGTCTCTCAAATGTGACTTTATCCTCCCTAGAGCTTTGCTACCAAAAGAAAAAAAAAGATTAAATGCTTTGGGGGATACGAGAAACATTCTTTTATAAGAATGTAAAAAATGGAATGCTACCACATACTACATGCCAAATACACTTTTGATGCCAGATCATTTTAAGAGAAACTTACTTGTGCAAAGCTCACACATAAAACTAAGAAAGCAAGAATACAGTCTTACAAACTAAATAATTCTTCCCGAGCAAGTGTAGTGAGTCTATTTTCATGGCTCTGTATTATTTAAATATTACCATTAGCCATCTCTCTGATCCATTTCACAAACAAGTACAATTATCTTTACTCTCTGAAAGTCAAGAAAGCTAAAAAAACAGTAGAACACAGGTCCTAAAGAGATCACTTTCTTATGTTTCCATTTTGCTTTAATTACTAACCTGTTTTCATGTATATAAGGCACATAGTGCTAATGTAAGTATTTCCATCCAATAGATTTATACTAGCTGCAAAAACTTCATTAAAAATACTTCATAAAAAAAGGAAACATATACTCACTTGTTATATTGGTTGTCACTGTTCTACTAACAGGTGAGCTGTATGTTGTAGCAGAAATAGAATAGATGGTTACATCATACCTAGTACCAGGAACAGCATTGGAAACATCAACCTAGAACACCAAAAACAAATAATTGCATTAAAACTCTTTCTGGAAAACAAGAAAGCTAAAACAATAAATCTATCACAACAACAAAATAAAGTAACATCTCACACAATAACTCTGCACTGTTTAAAATATTCCAAGTTCCATATTACTGCAAAATATAATAAATTTGTTCTATCACATAACTATTTACCAAGTAACAGATAATAAAAACTTATAAAACATACTGTGTTATCAAAAACTAAATCAGTATTTCAATCTCTCTAGCTTGTTGTCACAAGAAACAACTATTTAAGAGTCTTAAAAAATCTACAGCCCATTGCTTAACATTTTTAGGAGTATATATGAAATACCTGTGTCTCTGAAGTTCCAATAAAAAGTAAAAGAAAAATGATAAGAAAATCCATCATTATTACATTTTTCAGGCAGTGGAATCACATTGATGGCTTAGAGAGAAATGTTGCCTGCATTAATGATTTAAAGACAGATCCTCCTGGCAAGTACACAATTAATGAGCCTGGATTACTCAATAGCTCTGCCCTTTCTTTGTTAAACTATTCATGAACCCTTGGATGGCTGGCTGTAGGTTCAGGGTAAGACTTAAGAAAAAAAAAAAAGGCATAGACGTTGCTAAGGTAACAGTCCACCCATGCTGAAACTCACACTCATCAATTCAGCATCAGTGTTTTTGTCTTCATTTTATGCTTTTAAAAACTCTCAAAGAAGTAAGTGTTCATGGTGTATGAGTTTCATAAAGAACTTTCCTATGAGGACCAAATATAAACACAAGTTGGCTCAGCAAGTATGATAATGAAAACTATACCTGATACTCTCCACCTCCAAGATCTTTGATAGTAACAAAGCCACTGTCAGGAACAAGATCCACATGAAACCTTTCCACATGGCCAGAGGGCAGGCTCCAATACAGAGAAAAGGAATGTGTGGAAATATTGAAGGCTTTAAGTTTCTCGGGTTTTTCTGGTTCTGATATTGAAAAATAGAGGTTTGAAATAGAGTTATTCTCCTAAATATTCAAAGAAAAAATGAGAATCAATAATCTGTCAGATTTAAATATAACCACATTGTTAAAAAGCACTGAGTCCTTTAAATTATCTCCGGTCACACAATGGTGTTAGGCATCTAAATCTTTAATAGTAACTAGTTTTTAAGTATAATTATCAGAAATAATGTATCAATTTATGTATCTGTTTCTGGGATATTCTTTACCTGCTAAACTCTGTTGGTTGCCCAAATGGTTTTTTAAAGCTTATGCTCTAATTGAAAACTTGAATCATTTTAAGCAAATTATTTAAGTCCAAACTATTGATCCAATTACCTGGATATTTTAACCAAGCAGAAGATAATTGGAAAAAAAATATAACTAACATCTGCCAAATTTTTTTAAAGGGTGAGCATTTCTGATGAATATTTACTCAGGTGTCTCCTTAAAAGAAAAGCTTTTTTCATCTAGGAAGTGAACTACGATAGCTTTTAAACAGTAAGTACTAATTGTCCTAGTCACTTCAACCATATTTTTCTACCTTTGCTTCCACTCTTCCCAGAGTTTTGTTTATGCTGCCTGTACCTCCTTGAAGGGAGTTTTCTACATAAAGTTCTTCTGATTGGTTGCCAATGAGTCAGATTTTCACTCTGCCTTATCTTTAGTGCAGATTCCAGAAAAACAATATAGGGGGAAGAAGAGAGATTATGAAGCCAAGCATGCAAAAAACATACCTGATAAAGACCAAATCTAATACCATTTCCAAAAAAAAAGGACTCTGGAATTAATTATTTAACTCTGCTTATCATTTTAAAGTCCATCTATCAGAGATGATTTCAAATGAATATAATTAAAAAAATGAAATACACATTTCCTAACAAAACTGATAGGGCACATGGCATAAAATAGAAACCTTAAGAGGTCAATTTCTCACATTTGGGCAGGTGAGACATACTTTTAGAGTAGTCTTTCTTTATCTTCTTTGAAAAGTTCCTTTAATGCTTATAATCCTTCCCTAGTAGATCCAGGTATTGATCAATTAATTTCCACCATGACATTCTCAAAGATACAACAAACAGTCTCCTGGCATCATCTCCAAACTGTCTGTGTAGGGAAAACTGCAGTCTTATAATAGCTCTTTAGAATACTGTAAACCCAGGGGCACCTGGGTGGCTCAGTCGTTAAGCGTCTGCTTTTGGCTCAGGTCATGATCCCAGGGTCCCGGGATCGAGCCTCGCATTGGGCTCCCTGCTCCACGGGAAGCCTGCTTCTCTCTCTCCCATTCCCCCTGCTTGTGTTTCTGCTCTTGCTGTGTCTCTCTCTGTCAAATAAATAAATACAATCTTAAAAAAAATAAAATAAAATGGAATACTGTAAACCCAAGGTAAAAAGATCAGAGGAATACCCAGTTTATATGGGTAGAATTCCTTTGTTGTGCATAGCTGCTGGCATTTTTTCCTCGATCATTCTGCACACAGACCTATGTCCTCTGTATTCCCAAGCTTGAGAGAAAAGAGCTTGGTTCTTCTCACCAGCCCACATTAAAATAGGCACAAGTCTAACATGACAAAAGTCCAACCAATTACTACTCATGCTGACTGATTTATGCGAGGGCTAATACTATGTATTTCCTCAAAGATCCTGGAAAGTAACTAATATCCATGAAATCTTAGGCAAGAAATTGGAAAAAGACCTGGATGAAACTGGAAGAAAAAAAAAAGATAAGAAAAGTGAAGGTCTGCTTACTGGGATGGTAGTGAGATAGGATGTAGTTTCCTAGACTGTGGTTTAAGATTACACACTGAAGGACTCTTGGCTAAGGATGAAGCATGTCTCACCAAGAAGAGGAAGAATATATTTGTCTGGAAATCTGCCAATCTGATCAAGAGAGAAAGCCTGGAAGTTTCAACACAGTTTGGTAAAGACTTTTCAAAGCAGAGTGAATAGAAGCCCTGGAAATGGACAGAATTTAGTGTAACTGAGAAAGGCCAGCCTGAGTTTCTGGAATCAAGTAAGAAAGAGGAAGTCTGATGATTGTGCAGGCCATAATAAAGATGTTAGCTTTTTACCCCCCTAAATACAATGGAAAACTATAGAATTTGAAAAGGAAAACAATGTGACTTTTTCTTTAATTATTATTTTAAAAGATTATTTTGAAATGGTATATGAATGGCATAAGATTTGAAGAGAAGCAAAAATGGCAATGAGAGGCCAATTAGTAGGATATTGTGGTAGTCTGCACAGAGAGAAAGGAGGCTTGTCCTTAGAAAAAGGTAGTGGAGATGGAGCGATGCTTATGTCATTGTGGAAGAGGGCAGATTCCTGGATATGAGCTGGAAGATTCAATTAACTGAAAGTAAATGCCATAATAAATATATGATTTGTACCTCATGGAATGTAATCTCTCAAAAGGTGGGAAAATATGAAGCAAAAATATTACTCTCAACCAAATTGTTACTAACCAATAAAAATCAAATTGTGAGATGGATGTGTTTGGAGTTTTAAAAGAATATCACATTGTGTTCAATTTAATTAGGAATAGCAAACAGAATTCTAGGCTTAGTTACATATTTTTTTTTAGACTAGAATTTCTCAAGCCAATCCTCAGAACCCTAAATCCTTAGAGTTTGATAGATGTTCTATGATTAAGCCACTTTGTCAATAACTTCTTTTTTAAGTTAAACAGGATTTAAATGTGATAGGCAAAGTTTATTATATACAGTGTTGGTATGTAGGAAGTATAAATTGCAGGATATCTTTATTGCAGGATATCTCAGAGACTTAAATATGCTTAACTGTCTTGTGATTCTATAAAGCAGCAGTGTCCAAAAAAATATGTGAGCCACATTAAAAAGGTAAAAATAAACATGTAAAATTAATCGAATAATACATTTTAGTTAACCCAATATATCAAAAACATCATTTTACATATAGTCAATATAACATCATTAATGAGCTAGTTCCCTGTCTTTCATACTGTCTCTGAAATCCTACGTCTTTCACACTTACAGCACAGCTGAATTTGGACTGGCCACATCTTAAAACCCAGTAGTCATAGATTGCTAATCACTACATACTGGACAGTATAGCTTTAAAGAATCTCTCAACTTTCGCCTTGGCCTTTTGGTAAATTTACCTAAACTGCATTTTGAGAACTGAAAAAAAAAAAAACAAAAAACAAACCAGAAATATAATCCAATGATCGGTGTCTATAAAGAAAAAAAGTTCAAAAGAACTAGGAGGACCTCAAAAACAAAATTCTGGTACAAACTATGGTATATTAACCTTTAAGAAAGAGAGTAAGAAGAGATTCAAAATGGAAGAACAGGCTACACAGGGAACTCCTCAGTAGATTCCGACTCAAAAGAGTATACATACACAAAGTGAGAACAAAATGTTCCATACCTTGGAATACCCATAAAAAAGCTCCACATACTTATCAAAACACTCTTAAGAAAACAAAAGCCAGCTATTTTAAAATAAAATGAGAAGACTTAAAAAGTTTCCATTACCACTATTATTAACTTTTTATTTATACTTCCTACGTACCAACACTGTATATAATAAACTTTGCCTATCACATTTAAATCCTTCCATGATTAAATCATAGGCTGGGCATAATATATACTATGATGGAGGAGATACTCATGCATAAGACAAGCAAAATTCTAACTAATGCATACAAAGTTCATGATACCATCTACGCTGTGCTAGCGCTTTCACACACTGTATTTAACAGTCATAACAATTCATCACTACAAACTATTATCACTGCCATTTAAAAATGAGAAAACTGAGAAACAAAGAATTTAGGCAACTTCACCAAGGTCTCAAAGCTAACAGGTGAACGGTAGAGCCAGGATTTAGACCTAGAAGCAACACCTTCAAAACTTAAGGTTCAATTATTATGATAACTCCACCGCTCTAACTTATTACACGAAGCGGCTTACAAATAACAGCAGATCAAGAAATTCTAAATAAATCAATACTTTATAGAGGATTTAAGCAGTAGGATGATCCATAGTTTTACTGTTAAGTCTAAGATTATTATTTGAATTGGCCCCCAATTTAAAGGGACTCCATCTAAATATGTCCTGTGTCAAGGCGACACATATTCATCAATGCCTAAAGCTTCCTCCTATTTCAGAAATAGGTATAAACTATTAATAAAATAAACATTCTCTAATAAGTCGGCATCTCCTTAGGTGCCACAAGAGTCTAAACAAAGAATCATTTTTTTAGTACAGGCACTGGTCATAGGCCCTGGAACTGGATTACTGGGTTTAAATCCTGGCTCTGCCACATAAATAAAATTCTAGGCAAAATCCTTAACCCCTCTGTACCTCACTGTCCGCGTCAATTTGGGGATAAGAATACTGCTACTCCACACACTGTTGTGAGAATAAAATAAGTTAATACAAGTAAAGTGCTTAGAAGAGTGTCTTGAACATAGTAAGAGCTTAGTAAACGTAAGCCCTGATTAGTAGTATTTGTTACTCCCGCTGTATTTCTCTGTAAACCCTGGTCATCTCTCAGTGAAACCATCACATTGCCTCTTTTTTATTTCTTAATTTTAGCCCCGTCCTCAAATCAGCAGTACTCTGCATACAATGGGCCCCCCATATTGTTCCATTATTACCGCTTTCTTTACAAAAAGCAGGGCGGCGGGATCTATTCCTGCTCCAGAAGACCCCTCCCCCAATCTGGAAACCTAGATTATTACCCTTCCCTATTTCTGTTCTTATCAACTCACTTCAAATCACTCCTCTCCTCTAATGTGACTTCCATTACCCACCTATAATCTCTCAAAACTATCTCCTACACCAACACTGTACAACCAGAACATCAGGTTCCTATTATTTCATAAAGTGCTCTCTTTAATTAAAATGACCACTGACAGTCTATATCATCCATGAAACTTTTCTGACACTGACATTACTTTGGTTACTTTTTCCTCAGACCAAATTCTCAGTAAGCAAACTCTGTCCCATTTACTGCATAATCTTCTTTACCTGTCTATCAGCAAAATATTTACCATACTTTTTCTCAATCTTTGCACAGAGGTCTATTTGATCTTTCCGTTCAACCACATATATCAGTGCTTACCATAGACCATTTGTGATTTTGCCAACTTCTGGATTTCTGGGGATTTCTGGAAATGAAATTTGATCATCATGGTTAAGATCTTACTTGTATGTAGTGGGCAGAGGTCAGGGATGCAGCTAAACATCCTACAATGCATAGGACAGATCCACACAAGAGAGGATCACCCAGCCCAAAATGTCAATAGTGCTGAGGTTTAGAAAACCTGCCACAGACTAAAATTTCTTGAGTGGGTCCAATTTTAATGTGTTGGATTTTATACTTTACTTAGTGTGACACTCTGAAGAAAAGACATTGAATACATGATTGAACATATGTGCTTTTTAAGAAATAATAAAGATGTGTAGTATTTATATATAAACAATATTTAAAATGAACAAAGTAGGGGCACCTGGGTGATTCCGTCAGTTAAGCATCTGCCTTTGGCTTGGGTCATGATGTCAGGGTCCTGGGATCGAGCCCCATGAAGGGCTCCCTGCTCAGTGGGGAGTGTGCTTCTCCCTCTCTCTCTCTGCCCCTCCCTACCACTCACGTGCTCTCTCTCTCAAATAAATAAATAAAATCTTTAAAAATTAAAAATTAAAAAATAAAATGTACAAAGTGTAATAGAATGTTTAAGAGCCATAAGGAGTCTCAAAGATCATGTACTCCAAGTTACACTGAAACATAAAGCCAAAGATATTAGATAACAACCAATAATAGTCAGTTAATAAGTATCAAATCCAGGAGTAAACTGGTGAATGAATTCTAAACACATTGCTTGTTTTGCATTGTCACATACATACCACATTTAGGAAAACAATAGTGTATTTAGTCTGTAGAATGACACTCCAAGGTGCCCACATGCTAACCCATGAAACCTTTTAATATGTGATGTTACATGGCAAAAGGGGTTTTAGATGTAATTAAGATTAGGGACTTTAAAACAGAGAAATCAACCTAGATTATCCAGGTAGGCCCGATCTAAACACACAGGCCCTTAAAAGTGAAAGAGGAAGAATAGTCACATGTGACAGGAAAAAAAGGTAGGAGAGAGTTTAAGCATGAGTGCAATTCAACCTTCTTTGTTGGCTTTGGAGATTGAAGAAGAGGATTACAAGCCAAGGAATGAGGCTTCCTCTAGACTGGGATCAATTCTCAGCTGACAGCTAGCAAGGAAATGGTTACCTCAGTCCTACAACTGCAAGGAACTGAATTTTGCAAACAATCTAAATGAGCAAAGAACTGGGTTTCCCCTGGAACCTCCAAAAAGAACACAACCCTCCAAATACCTTGATTTTAGACTGGTAAGATCTGTGTTGAACGTATAACCCACAGAATTAGGACATAATAAATTTTTTGTTGGTTCATGCCACTAAGCTTATGGCAATTTGTCACAACAGCAATTAGAGGCAAATACTTTGTGTTAAGAGCCACATAACAAATCCGTAGACTGAGTTACCATCACATGTTTGGTTTGGATCATGTTGAATCCACAGTCTTAAAGATTACTTAAGAGCAATCTCATAAGATATTGCTGTGATCATGTTCTTTTTTCAAAAATTTAAAATATTGATAGGCTTAACAGCTTCATTTGGATTTTAAAATGATGCTTTAAATTATTCAGAATAAGATTTTGTTCTCTTCTCATATACAAACAACAAAGTCTTACAATATTGAATTGCTTATAATTCCACAAATACACCATTATTCATTTATACCTCCATAATTTTGCATAGGTTATTTCCTCTCTCTGTGAGTCCTCCTTTCCTCACACCCCACATCCCCTCTAGTCTAATTAGGAAACTCCTTATTCTTTACAGTCATTACCAGGCTCAAAGAACCTTCTCCATCCATGCCATGGAGCTAGCCATTTCTTTTTCTGTGCAACCAGAATAAGTTTGAACTTAACTTACATTACTTCACCTATTAATTTGACTTATATTGTATGTGCTTCTATGCTTTCATTCTTGACTCTCTGCACATTCTAAGACTATGCTTTTTCACGTGTATAGCACATAGTAGGACAAAAAAGGCAATGAATAAGTTTTTAGGAGGATGGATGATCCCCATGTCATCCACCTAATTTCACTAGCTGGACCTCTAATTTAATGTGACACTCAAGTGTAATATTAGCTACATTTCATGAGCACTGACCATGTACCAGAAACTGTTTTATCTGATTTGCATTTTAGATATATTATGTCAAAAATCCACAGACTATCCCAGTAAAATGAATATTTTTACCCTCTTTTTGTAAAGTTTAAATTTTCAAATTTCAAAAAAATTCATTGAAATTTCATCTTAAACAGTATGATATGCAACACAAATGTGAATTTTTAAAATATCAAAAAGAATTTGTATACCTGCAATAACTCTGATAAATGTGCCAGGTCCTTCAACATTGCCTCTCACTCTACATACTGTGATGTTATATATTCCACCAGGAGTCAGATCTGTAACTGTGTGCTCTGTAATAATTCCCCAAATAAGATATTCTTCTGCAAATGTTCTGTTTGATATACAAATCTTGTAATGAGTGAAGTTAGTCTCTGTTGGATTCCACATTAAATTTGCAGAAGTAGTATTCACAGCTTTTAATGTTAAGCCACATATCCTAGATGATTCTATTGAAAAGGTAAATTATATATAAATTAAAATCACACATATATATGTAAAAACAAAGCAAACATGAATAATATAATTTAATCATCTATGTACTAATCCTTAAATTTATTCATGTATAACATCCTCTATGTTTAGCTCTGCAAATAGAGAAATAGGACATTATATATATTTGAGTTTCAACTTAAGTAGCTCATTAATATCCTCCCTAGTTCCCAAATGTCTTTCCTTAATCAATCATAAGTCATTAGTCATTCCTGTAGACTTGTGCCGCCTGAGTGCTTGTAACAAGAAGTATTCTTATACCATATAATCCCAGGTTTGTTAGCTACCACCTAGCAGTTAGCTAGATGTTGAATAAAAATGAAACAGAACAATGGGGTGCCTGGGTGGTTCAGTCAGTTAAAGCATCTGACCCTGGATTTCAGCTCAGGTCATGATCCTAGGGTCTTGAGATCAAGCTCTATGTTGGGCTTCGTGCTGGGCGTGGAGCCTGCTTAAGATTCTCTCTCTCCCTCTCCCTCTCTCTCTCCCCCTCTCATGCTTGCTCTCTCTCTCTCTCTAAAAAAAAGAAAAAAGGAAAGAAAGAGAGGGAGAGAAGAAGGAAGGAAAAGAAAGAAAAGAGAGACAGAAAGAAAAAAAACAGAATAAATAAGTTAGAGAGTAAGTAAGGGCCAGAAGTAAGGGTACTTTCGAATGTGGTTCTTCTGGTTACATCAAAGTTTTTAGCATTTCTATATTGCTGCATTTTTAATATATTTGTCGATGGAGGTAATGTTGTTTCTTGCACTACTAATTGGTTTCCACTGAGAAGGGATCCTGTAGACCTCACAAACTTTCATAAGAATTATTGGTAAGGTATTATTACTCTACCCCACCCAAAATATTATGAAACTGATTTACAGTAAATTTACAAACATCAGGGAAGAGAAAAGTTCTCTGTTTATCAAACCCCTTCCTCAGTAGAAAATGAATTGTGTTTATATTATTATGGCATCTATATATAGTGTTTGTGTGTATATACAAACATATATATACATGTGTGCACACATGTATATTCCATATATGTGACATACAATACACACTTATATATATATGTTGGCTTCAGATTTTTAAGAAAAAACTCTAGGTGCTTCCCAATACATTTAGTCATACAAAGATTTTTTTGTTGTTCATATAGTTTTTGAGAATTACCTTAATCATATTTTTATGGTCATAATTATTCTTTATTATCAGGATTTATGTATTAAAATAGCTTTATGCTAAGCAAAAGTACTTTAAGTTCTTACAAGACTATAAGGCAAAGAATTTATGATATAACCTTACTTGTAGCCACTTTCTTCATTACAGATACACTGTAATCTCTGCCTCTAACTGTCTTCACGTCCAACATGTAGTCCACACCTGGAGTCAAATTCTTTACTTTGGCTTTGTTGCCAAACACAATTACTTTAAATATCTTCTCCCTTCTAGATGTCATACAATAAGATATCTAGAGAAAGAGAGAGAGAAATTTATGCTTTTAATTGTTTAAAAAGAATTTACTTAGCACCAACTCTGTACCAGTCAAATTCACAGACATTAATACTGCAAGGAAGGGGTTGTGATTCTTCCTGTCTTCACCAAGGAGTAATTTGGGGCCAGCTGATATTGAATAACTTAGTGAAGTTCACATAGTTAATAAGCATAGTGGACTGACCCAGAAGCTTATGCACTAAAACACCAATAGTCTCAAATTGTTTTCAAATTTCATTTATATATATATATACATACATACATATATACACATACGTGGATATATATGTATATACAAATATATATAAATGAAATATTAAAGTATATATTTGTGTACATATGTGTGTATATATGTATACTCTCTGACTTATATGTGGATATCCACATATATGAACTGGACTTTTCATGTTGGTCACCTGAAAACAAAAAAGTATTGTATAAAATTGCTGTGTAAAATTCCATTCTCCCAACTCCATGTAAGTAGAAGACTGGAGGAGGAGAAAGCAGGAATCATTGGAGTCCCAAGTTTCTGACGTAGTGAAGAAAACCATGGCTTTTCCCTGGCTTCCCAAGGTATGGTAAACAGGGTGATTCTGCCCACACCCCACACTGCAGGTAAATGAGAGACTGACATGTTATCACTCCTGTAAATTGAGGGTGCCTACTAGAAAGAATGACACCTCCCACTTGGACATGTACTTAGCAGACTTCCTGCTCATGTTCCTGACTGATCAGAGAAAAACGAAATTGGAAAGAACATTGCAAAAAAAGAGCCATGGAGCAACCTGTACACCCACTTCTGCCCTGACAAATATGCCAACCTCCCATGAATCACAAGGAGTAGTCAGTCTTAAACAGGGAGTAGTCAGTCTTAAACCATCTTACCAGTACCCCATCTAAGAAGGCTGGCCCCTGGGCAGAGACCCTGGCAGCACAAAGCAGTGGGATATCAGAAGAAAGCGTTGAGAGGAAGTGCAAAAGTTTGAGCCTGAGCTGGATCCATCATGTCAAGGAAATGGACAATGGGTACAAGCCCCAGGGTCCTCCAGAGAACTCACACATGTACCTCAGGACAGAGCCAGTATTTGGAGGACTGTTACACAGACTGGAACACGTTCAGCGTTAGTTAGAGGAGTCAAACAAAAACAAAACAGTAAGAGAGAGAACAACAAAAATAGACACCTGGAATAGGGAACGCATTCCAATTTTTATTAAATGGATGCATGATAAATGTCACACTCAATGCCAGCCCATCTTTCACTGTAACATGAGCCAATCAATTATTCATTAAAGCTCTGAGAACTGGCATTGCTTTTAGAAATTTTCAGTGGAATAACCTGATAGTTCTAATACCTTAGAGATTTATTGATTCATTAAAATCTGTAACTATCTTTACTCTTCTTCACTCTATATTCATGTTTGTAAAACAGAAAGATGTATACAAATGAAAATAATGACATGATAAGTCTATAAGCTATTTAAATTTTATTATGCTTTAAAAAACAATTTTTATGTGGTAGGAATCAGAGAAAAAAATTTCCTAGGTAGGCATGTTTATCACTGTCTTGTGGGAACAGTGTTTTGTTACTGAGAAAGATAATCATGCAGTCTAGAAGCATATCATTGTTTATTGATTTATAAGGTGTCACTGACAATTACCTTGCTTGTCTGGCATATGGAAAGGCAGGAGAAGGAGTGAGGAGAATGCTGAGGACTTCCAGTACAAAAAAGGATGGTAGGAGAAAGTAGCTTGTAATAGTAGAATATAATCTTAATGGAGTACTAAATTTGAACATATGAAGAGTTACATTAAGGCATTAATGAATGGGTAGAAAGAAAAGAAATAGTCTGTAATGATCTCATGTAAAAATATGTAAATTCTTAAAATCCAATTTGAAGGATAGAGGTTTGTTTGTTTCCCAAAGTATGTGGACTACACTTCTAATAAAAACCAATTGAAAAAAATGTAATTTGGGCTTTATTTCTACTTTTAAAGCATAGTTTGAAGACCTGGGATAATTAATTTTAAATGATTAGGAAAATGATCCCAATTATGCAATTACATTGTGCTAAGCAAACAGGATACTGTTGTTTAATTCATTAAAATTTAACAAATAATCTCATTGGTTGAGAAAGGCTAGGATAACCATTAGTGATACGATATAGTTGAAAAAATAATCTGAATCCTAACTATTAACATGATTTCTTAGAATAAGTTTCACTTACTAGTAGATACATAATTTACAGTCTCTGGGGGGAAAAAGTGTTCATACAAAAATAGGAAAAATTAACTCTAGGGTTATATGTTTTATCTGACAACAAATAATTTTATGGCCTCAGTTAACCCCAAAGACACTTGCCTTGAGAAATGAGAATTAGGACAGACAGACAAGGGTAAAAAAAAAAAGTGAACTTTTTACAATTAACACTAAAAATGTTTAGAATTTTCACTGGAGAGCACCTACACTGAATATAAAAATTAATCAAATCATTTCAGAAAGGATAGAATTTTTAATGAATGATTTATTAGGAGGCCCCTATCATTGAATGACATTTAGAAATAAATAGAATGCTCACTCCTGACTTTGTGAACTTGCTAGTGTAGAATAATTTCTTTTCCATGAGTATGAACCCCACTAAAAGTGCATCTCAAGTTCTACCCTTTCCTGATAACTATATTCAGTACTGACATCTTTCCTCCATAATTACCCCAATCATATATGGGAAAACACTGTTATGTAAGGTTTTACTTATTTATCATACATTTATTGAGCTTCTAATTCGGGGCAAGTATTAGGATAGGCACTAGGTATATTGTGATAAAGAGACAGAAAAGGCATCTGATTGTAGGGAAGTTACCTTCTAGTGATAGCACCTAACAACAAGCAACTCAATAAATAAATGGATGAGATAACTCAGCTACAACAGGGGTTGAATAGAAAGAGCAGTTTTATTTAGATTAATCAGAAAAGGAGATGAGAAGGTAATATTTAAGATTAGAATATAATAATAGGAAAAAGGCAACCAAAACTGAAAGCTGGATATCCATGCAAAATTAATGTCAAGAGAAAAACCTTGTAATGAAGATGTTTTTGGCATGCTAGAGGAACAGAAAGAGAGTCACATATGGTTGTAGCATAGTAACTAAGTAGACAGGATAGCTAGATGAAGGCCCAATCAGATGAGGTCTTGGAGACCGTGGCAAGGAGTTTAGATTTTATTTGAAGGAAAATGGAAATCTACTGGAAGATGTTAAACTAATGAGAGACACTATGTTTTTAATAGCTCTCTTTCTTTCTCTGGCTGTTATATGGAAAGTAGATCGTAAGGAAATCAGGAATGGAAACAGAGACCAGCTGGGATGTGAGAAGCTTCCATCTGTCACCTAGGCTGCTGGTCTTGGTAAGAAATGATAGTGACAAGGACAAGAGAGGTGGAGGGTGGAGAGAAATAGACACATTGACAAGTGGCAGAACTAGCTGATGGATTGAGGGAGGAGTGGATGGGAAGAATTGGGCAGTGATTTAAGGACAGTATCCTTTCCTGAGTTGGGAGAGACTGAAAGGAGCAGGGGTGGGGGTCACAAGAGAAAGGCAGAGCCTTGTAAGCCATGGCAGGAGTCTTAAAACCCAAGAATGATAGATATTTTTTACTTCTAGGAAAGAGCATTCTGATTGTTGTGTGGCAAGGGAGGGGGTAGAGAGATTCACATTAAAATTAAGCTTCCTTGGTTGTGAAATGTGAACCATGTAACTTAAAAAAAATGAAAACTAATAATTCAGTCCTTCACTCATCAAAATATTTATTGTCTCCTGTTATATGTCAGACACTGGTCTCAGTAGTGGGTACCAAATGGTAATCAAAGCAGACAAAAGACCTGCTCTCATGCAATTTGTATGTCAGAGCATTTGCTAAACACATTATTTCATTAAATTCCTTCAACAATTCTATAGAATAACAATAATCTTCATTGCCAGATGAGGAAATAGGGCCAAAGAGTATAAAAACTTGCCCGAGATCTAACAGTAGAGGTGAAGTTGGGATTCAAAGCAAAAAATTCCAGGGCCTTGATTCTTCCATTCCACTATAATGCCTACCACACCTTGTAAAATCACAGAAAACTAAACATAGGTGTGTATATCAAAGTTGCATCTTCTTAAATTTATAGAGATTTGTTTTGTGGCCAACATGTGATCTATCCTGGAGAATATTTCATGTGCACTTGAGATGAATGTGTATTCTACTGTTTTGGGATGGAATATTCTGTATTTATTTATTAAGTCTATCTGGTCCAATGTGTCATTTAAGGCTGATTTTTCCTTACTGATTTTCTGTCTGGATGATCTATCCATTGATGTAAGTGTGGCATTAAAGTCCCCTAGTATTAATGTACTGATGTCTATTACTTCCTTTAGGTATATTAATATTTGTTTTATGTATTTAGATGCTTCTATGTTGGGTGCATAAACATTTACAAATGTTATATACTTTTGTTGGACTGAGCCCTTTACCATTATGTAATTCTCTTCTTTGTCTTTTATTACAGCCTTTTTTTTTTAAGATTTAGTTATTTATTTGAGAGAGACAGAGAGAGAGATAGAGAGAGAAAGGGAGGGAAAGCATGTGAGTGGGAGAAGGAGCAGAGGGAGAGAATCTTCAGACTCACCACTAAGCACGAAGCCTGATGCAGAGCTCGATCCCATGACCCATGAGATCAAGACCTGAGCTGAAACCAAGAGTCAGACGCTTGCTTAACTGAGCCACCCAGGCACCCCATTACAGCCTTTTTTTAAAGAGTATTTTTTCTGATGTTAATATAGCTACCACAGCTTTCTTTTGGCTTTCATTTTCATGGAACATCTTTTTCCTTCCTTTCACTTTCAGCCTGTGTGTGTCCTTACACCTGAAATAAGTCTCTTAAAGACAGCATATAGATGTGTCTTCTTTTTTTTATCCATTCAGGCACTCCTTGTTTTTGGTTTGAAGAATTTAGTACATTCACAATAATTATTTTATTTATTTATTTATTTATTTACGAAATCTCTACATCCAACATGGGGCTCAAACTCATGACCCTGAGGTCAAGAGTCACATATTCCTCCAACTGAGCCAGAAGGGCACCCCTCACAGTAATTATTGGTAGGTATGTATTTATTGGCATTTTGATAATTGCTTTCTGGCTTTCTTCTCTGTTCTTTTCTTCTTCACTTGCTTTCTTCCCTTGTGGTTTGATGACTTTCTTTAGTGTTATACTTAGATTCCTTTCTCATTATCTTTTGAGTATCTACTATAGGTTTTTGCCTTGTGGTTACCATGAGCCTCACATATAACATTTTATGTATAATCTATTTTAAGTCTATTTTAAGTTGATTGCACTTAAGTTCAAATGAATTGTAAAACTCTACATTTTTACTCTTCTCGCCCACATTTTGTTTTTGTAGTCACATTTCACATCTTTTTATTTTGTGTATCCCTTACAAATTATTGTAGTTATAGTTATTTTTATTACTTTTGTTTTTTTAGCCTTCATACTAGCTTTATAAGTGATTAATCCACTACCTGTACTATATATTTATCTTTACCAATGAGATTTATACTTTCATATGTTTTCGTGTTATGAATAAATGCTCTTTATTTTCAGGTCAAAGAAGTCCCTTGAATATTTTTTGTAAGTCTGGTTTAGTAATGATGAGCTCCTTTACTTTTGCTCTGTAAAACTCTTTATCTTTCCTCAATTCTGAATGATAATTTTTCTGGGTCGAGTTTTTTTTGGTTGGAAAACTCTTGAATGGTTGGAAGCCATTCTCTTCTGGCCTGCAAAATTCCTGCTAAAAAGTCTCCAAAGTCTAACAGGGGTTCCCCTGTAAATAACAAAATAATGTTTTCCTCTATCTGCTTTTAAAATTCTCTAACTTTTGATTTATTAATTATAATGTGTCTTGGTGTGGATCTCTTTGGGTTTGTCTTATTTGAAATTTTCTGGACTCCTTGGATCTGGATGTCTGTTTCCCTACATAGGTTAAAGCCATTTTCAGCATTGCTTCTTCACATAAGTTTTCTGCCCCTCTCTCTCTCTTCTGGGATCCCTATAATGTGAATGTTATTCCACTTGACGTTGTGCTGTAAGTCCCTTAAGCTATTTTCCCTTTTAAAAATTCTTTTTTTTTCTTTTTGTTGCTCTATTTGGGTGAGTTCCACTATCCTGTCTTCTAGATCATTGATCTTTTCTTCTGTTTCATCTATTCTGCTGTTGAACCCCTTTAGTTTTTTGTTTTGTTTGTTGTTGTTGTTGTTGTTGTTTAGCTCAGCTACTGTATTCTTCAGCTCTGTGAGTTAGTTTGGTACTCTCTTCTATTTTCTAACTCCTTTTTGAAGTTCTCACTGTGTTCATCCAATCTTCTTCTAAGTTTGGTGAGCATCTTATTGACGATTACTTTTAACTTTTATCAAGATAAATTACTGGGCACCTGGGTGGCTCAGTTGGTTAAGCGACTGCCTTCAGCTCAGGTCATGATCCCAGGGTCCTGGGATCGAGTCCCACATCGGGCTCCCTGCTCTGCGGGGAGCCTGCTTCTCCCTCTCCCACTCCCCCTGCTTGTGTTCCTGCTCTTGCTGTGTCTCTCTCTGTCAAATAAATAAATAAAATCTTTAAAAAAAAAAAAAGATAAATTACTTATCTCCATTTCATTATGGTCTCTTTCTGAGGTTTTATCTTCTTCTTTCATTTCAAACAGAATCTGTTGTTCCCTCATCTTGCTGCTCTGTGTTTGTCTCCATGTATTAGGCAAAACAGCTACCTCTCCCACTCCTGAAGGACAGGCCCCATGTAGGAGATAAACTTTATTGTTCAACCTTGCCCCAATTCTTGGCTGTCTCTCAAACCTTTGTGATTGTCCAAAAAACCTGATTTATTCTTGATAGGTGCCAGTTGGAAGAGGTGTACCAAGACCTGCTAGTATTCCAAAGGAGGAGATCTCGGTCATTACCTAGTTTCAGACTGATAGGAATGCAGACCCCCAGGAAGCAGGTTTTAATATATGCAAATATATACAGCCCTATGGGATCACAATCATAAATCCTGCTGGCCTCCAGACCACGTGGTCTGGAGATGTCCCCTGGGCAAAAGTCGTAAAAATCAGGGCTCCAAAAGAGTGTAAAAGTTCCTTTCTGGGAAGTGCTCGCAAGCTTAGTGAGACCAAGGGAAAGCACAAAGATGGTTTTCCCCAGCAAATGTTCCCTGAGAATACTTACATAGCCTCTAAATGTGTGGCACACCTGAGGTCTGCCCTCCAGGCTGAAGCTTCATGACAAGTAAATAGGCCTTTTTCACAGCAAGACCGGGGGTGTGCTTTGCTCTGCTATCTGTGAAGTGCCCTAGGGGTGGTGGTCTTCTAAAACTGTCTCTCTAATTGTTACTATCCCATGGAACCCAGGAACACAAGCCCCCATAGCCACAAGAACCAGCTTCAAGGAGCATTCCCTGTGTGGATTAGGTGCCTATGCCTATGGCTTTAGCTAGGGAGCAGGAGAGGTCAGGGCTGGGGCATACCTACTGGTTTTACCAGGCCAGTGGGTGAATACAGGGACTACCCATGCCCATCAGTGCTAGCAAGTTAGAGTAAAAGCACAAAAATGGCTCCTGCTAAGTCCTCTGTCAGTGGACAACATCCCAAGAGGCCACTGCCTTTCCAGCAGAAACTTTAAGATAAACAAATGAATCTCTTTCACATATAGTCTAGATGCTTTTCAAACTGCTGCTTTCAGCTGGGCCCCAGGGAGAATGTCTGTGTGAGAGCCCTTAGAGCAGTATCTCAATATTGTACAGCCTTCTGGGTCCCCTAGACATAAACCCCATTGGTTTTCAAAGCCACATGTTTTGGGAGTTCATCATTCTGGTACAGGTCTTAGGGGTTGTGGTGCCTGATGTGGGGTATGAACTGTTTGCTTCTCATGGAGAAGCTCCAGGCTTGTGATATCCCCTTCTATTGTGGGTTACTGTGGCAGGACTGGGGTTTTTCCTGCATCTCAGCCTCTCATACCCATCTCAATAGACCGTTTTATTGTTTGTTGGAAAGGAGCTATTCATCTGGTCTTCAGGTCTTTTTCAGAAGGAATTGTTCCATCTGTAGCTATGGGCTCAGTGTGTCTGTGGGAGGAGGTGAGTTCAGGATCTTCCTATGCTGCCATCTTGGACTGCACCCTAACTTGTGTCTTTTTACTTTTTTAATGTCTCTATTAGACAATTTAAAATTACACATATGGTTCTCATTTATGGTTTCCATTATATTTCTATTGAACAGTGCTAGTCTATAACATAATTCAGAGTACATAAAAAAACAGTTGAAAGGTGTTAAGAAGGAAAATGGCAAACTTCCATTGATGTCCTATATCAACTATTTGATTTTTTCTAAGTTCACACTGAATTCTTTTAGGTCTTAAATGTGTGAGCCAATGTTTATTTTCATGCTTGGGATAGATTATACCTTCAGTTCCATTACAGTTATGAGATTCTTTTAAAGGATATAAATCTTTTTGCTTTCCCAGTGCTCATGAAAAGAAAGCCAGCAATCTAATAGTTTCAGAGGATTACTCACTAGAACAAATATTTGGTGTTCAAATGAATTTCACAGTTTGTCCATACTAATAAATGTTCTTTATATTTTGAATGCTCAGAATGCAGGGCAAAACAAAACAAAGATTTCTGTTTTGTAAAGAAACTCCTATTATGAAATTTATTACCAGAATATTCTGCATAAGTATATCACTATGAGCTTAATTCCTCTGAAAAAAAAAGGCAGAATTGATTGAAGTTGATGTCCACTAATATCACGAGAAATATGATACGTGTTTTCTTATGTTATCTGTGACATAGACTCTAGGGACCTTGTATGCCATGCAGACTCCATCATTTCACATTGGTAGAGAACTTTTAGATGGTTTGGTTTTCTGAGAACTCATTAAGAGCCAACTGGAATTTATATTGCAGTAATGGAATTGATCATACTTGGTGACTGAGGCTGAAAATTTCATTTAAGATAGTTCATTTTAAAATTTGCCTTGGTTAATCAACCAGACTTTGAACACATAATGCCCTCTTTCCTTTTGATTTTAGAGGATTTAAGCTTGATCTTACCTCCTCCGGGCTTTTTTTGAGCCATTCTAGTCACTATCCTTCTCATGTCTGCAGTTCTTCTAAAATGTTAGCACCATAAAGACAAGAATTTGCTGTTGAAGGAATAATTTTTTTTAATGCTGAATGTTGGATTTGTTGAGTGAATGAAACTGTTTCTGTTCCAGGAATCTTTCAACTCAGCCTGAAGGCATGCACTACATGCCCTTAAAATATAATAACTCCCTTTTACCTAATTTCTTCTAATCTTATATAATTAATTAAAGTACTATAATATAAAGAGTTTAACTCCATTTTTTATTTGACTATTAACAACTTTTAGATCCCCACCCCTCTTCCCAGTCTCCCTTGCATCTGGGCCTCAAGATAAGAAAGGCTTAGATCATTTTGCCTCTGAGAGCAGGAAATTTTCAAGCCTCACAGCTTCTATTCCTCCAGGAAGCCCCTGCTCCAGCTCTATCCTCTAATCACAGTAAACACCAAAAGTCAACCCCTCTTCCTTTCTATTTGCTCCCCTCCTCATTGGACCCTTATATGAGCCTATCCCCTTCTGGGAATCCTCAATTTGTTGTGAATACTAATGACTGTTGTTGTGTCATTTGCCTTGGCATCCAAAGAAATTCCTGGTGGGCAATCATGTCTGCTTCTAAGCAGACATCAAAACAAGTATGTGGTAAACATCTGAAACTAATATAATGTGTGTCAACTACACACAAATTAAAAAATTTTTAAAAGCAAATATATTGTATAAAGGCTGTGACAAAGACATAAACATAAAGTTGCATGGATCACAGAAGAGAAAAAATAATTATTTTAGAAATAGCTGGGGAAACCATCCCCCAAAATATGGTGACAGTAAAAAATAGGCCAATAAACACTTCAGAGAGAAACAACTTACAGGGATGAGTCTCAAAGAGGTGTGTACTACTGAGGAAAGAAAGAGTAAGATGTTTAATGTATTTACAATATGAGCCTGAAATTTAAGATGAGTGCAGGAAAAAGAAACGAGATGATGTTTCAACAGCTTTAGAAGGATTGTCCTAGGGGTCAGCTTGATCCCTGGAGAACAAGGGAGCCAAGAATGATGGTAAAAGCCTGAACAGAGGAAAAGAAAAAGGAAATGGAAAGGAAAAGAAGAATTTTCCCAATAATTCTTAGTTGGAATCATCAGGATTCAGTAAGCAAGTGCATATGGACATGAAAGAAAAAGGAGTCAAAGATTATACAAAATTTCTAGTATGGGAGACTGATAACTGGTGTTCAAGGGAGCTTCCACAGAAAGAATATATCTGAGCAGCGCCTTTAAGAACTGCCAAAGAAAAATGGGAGAGAATGTATTCTGGTTAAAAGAACATGACTAAGGAATAGAATCAGGAAAACACAAAATATGTGGATAATGGTAGGCAATATAATTCTGCTGAAATATGGAATCTAGAGAAAATAGATTAAGACAGGTTGTTAGAGTCTGACTCTGAAGATCACACTAAGTAATGTGCACATTAGATGGACAGTGGGGAACCACTGAAAGACTCTATATTTTATACAATCCCATTATCTCATTTCTCTTATTGATCTTAATTGTCAAGAAATTCATACTCAACTATAAAACCCAGATAGACTAATCTGTTCGTATCAAGTATCTGGTAATTTTATTGCTCTGGTCCCTTTTAGATTGCACTGATTTTATAAATTATTAAATTTGTATTATTTTTTATTTATAGGAAACATCTTTTGCTGTATTTGGCCTAAATTTAATGATTGTTTTTATAACCCTATCCCCAACAGACCTGTGGCCACCATTTTTTACATGATTTGGGACCTATAAGCACAGTTAACTGGAACTGTACTAAGTATCTAATCCAATTTGGAATAATCACAGTCCTTCCCATGGGAATTTAAGGAGAATCTGTCTCTCTGTGGCTGGTAATGCACCATTTGTACTCAGAAGTTGTATACAGCATTCTTTCCCTCACCACATGGATTGCTTAGCAAAGAAAATTGGTCATTAGAAAAAAAAAAAAATAAGGCAGATGAGTAGAAGTAGACAGAAAAGAAAATAATCCCTGGATTCTCCATAGCCACAAAATATCTGATTGTAGGTCTTCCTAACACCCAGTTATACCCTTTTCCTTGGTCTCCATGAAGCACTCCTGTATTAATAAAACATTTTTTTCTTTATTGTTTAAACTATCTCAGGTTGTTTTCTATTATTTGTAACTCAAATTACCATCTCCTACTGCTATGAAAGTAAGGAAAAGTTTACTCTGTAAACCATACAATGTAGGATGCAGGGTGGATATATGTCTTCATGTGATGCCAGGTTACATTATTAATGACAAAAGACAACAAAAACATACATGTTTACTACAAATAATAATAGATACAGTTGAAAAGTGGCTTCTCCATATATCTTACTCTCCTACTCTATTGGCCAGAAGCCTCCACTCAACTAAATCTCTAGGATAAGGTTGAAAGGGAGCCTATGACACATCACTCAGCTTTAACAGCTCAAATTTTTGTTCTGGCCAGTGCTGTCACATAAGCATTACTCTCTGGCACCATCATCCCTTTATTCACTTCCTTGTACTATGTGTGCACATGTCTACCTCTGTTGAAAACCAAACTCTTTTAAAGTATCAGCTTTGATTCATATTTGAACACTTCCTGTGATGAACCTTGTACTTTTAAAGCAGTAAATAGAAAACTTACTTTGGAGGAAAATCTTATGTTAAAAGTAGAATAGTTTCTAAAACCATTATGCAAAAGAAAGGATAAAAACAAAGAGTGAAATAAAGACCCCACTAAACATCAGGGTTGTATGATAGCAGCACCGTTCTTTACCTGAAACTTTTCAAAGCCTCCTTGTGGAAATTTCCAAGACAAATATATTGTGTTTTCTTCCTGCCCCAAAATCATCAAATCTGATGGTGGGTGTGGATCTATGGGCAATGAAATAAGGGCAATTAAATAAGACATTGGAATGATATCTTTTTTTAAAAATCTATAAAGAACTTATCAAACTCAACACCCAAAAAACAAAAAATCCAGATAAGAAATGAGCAGAAGACATGAACAGACATTTCTCCAAAGAAGACATCCAAATGGCCAAGAGACACATGAAAAATGCTCAACATCACTCGGCATCAGGGAAATACAAATCAAAACCACAATGAGATATCACCTCACATTGGTCAGAATGGCTAAAATTAACATCTCAGGAAATAACAGATATTGGCAAGGATGCAGAGAAAGAGGAATCCTCTTACACTTGGTGGGAATGCAAACTGGTGCAGTCACTCTGAGTAACAGTATGGAGATTCCTCAAAAAGTTAAAAATAGAGCTACCCTATGGCCCAGCAATTGGACTACTAGGTATTTATCCAAAGGATTAAAACATAGTGGTTTGAAGGGGCACCTGCACCCCAATGCTTATAACAGCAATGTCCACAATAGCCAAGCTATGGAAAGAGCCCAGGTGTCATAAACAGATGAATGGATAAAGAAGATATGGTATATATATATATAGGAATATTACTCTGCCATCAAAAAGAATGAAATCTTGCCATTTGCGACGATGTGGATGGAACTAGAGGGTATTATGCTGAGCGAAATAAGTCAGTCAGAGAAAGACAAATACCATATGATTTCACTCATGTGTGGAATTTAAGAAACAAAACAGATGAACATAGGAGAAGAGAAGGAAAAATGAAATAAGATGAAAATAGAGAGGGAAGCAAACCAAAAGAGACGCTGAACTCTAGGAAACAAACTGAGGGTTGCTGGAGGGAAGGTAGGTGGAGGGAAGGGGTAACTGGGTGATGGGCATTAAGGAGGGTCCTTGAGGTAATGAGCACTGGGTGTTATATGCAACTGATGAATCATTTAATTCAATCCCTGAAACTAATAATACAGTATATGTTAACTAAATTGAATTTAAATAAATGTTAAAAAAAAAAAAAAAAAGAAGGCCCTTGACTGTCACACTATGGAAAAGCCCTAGGATACAGAGGTTTTTCCAGTCCAATTTAGCACTATGTGATCTTGTGCAAGCTAACTACCCTGAATCTCAGTCTCCCCAACTCTGCAATGGAAGGGAAAAAAGAATTTTCTAGAAAGCCTCTTCCCATAATAAAATTATATAAACTATGGATTTTAACATTTCTTTTTTCTTATAGCAGAACTCAGTATGAAGTTACTACAATTGGGATTTTTAACTTACGATTTTATGCACTGCATAAAGAGATTGATCTATCCTCCTTGCCGTAAGTTCACAAACTCCTTTTCCCTTTAAATGTTATATCTGAGAAGGTTCTTGAATCTAAGTCTTCAAATTGATAACATGACTCTATTTCTAATTTATATTAAAAAGTGACATTGCATTGCTTTTTTTAACTGAGGGAAACAAAACATTAATATTTTATTGGAATAATTTCATCTCTAAAATTCAAATTTAGCATGAGATTTTTTTGTCCCTACTTACATATTGATTTAAGTTTATTTGAATTTAGCTCAGTGGTACAATTAAACCTGAGTCACTGATTCACTATCTTTTTTATTTTTCTGTGGTGCATATTCCCTTCTAACTGGAATTAATTTATTATGCTTCCAAATTCCCGTAATATATTTTAGCTTCATTTTATACATTTATTAATAGTCCATCTACCTCCAAATGGAGTTGAGGTGGCTTGCAGAAAAGGGAGGTACAGAAAGATAAAAAATTATTAATATATACAGTAGAAGATAAAAGTCAAATAGTAAAGTAGAAAAGATTGGGGGGGGGGGGAGTTACTAGCCTTGTCTTGGAAAACACAGCCAAAGCAACATCATGAAATATGAAAGTAGAAATGAAGATCTTGAAGTCCAAACAGAATCAGGATTCGTACAAAGTCACAGAGCCAAGAATGGGTAGTGTCCTTCCTATGACAGACATAGTAGCCTTTCTAGTGAAGCACAGTGGTTACAAGGGCAAAATTTGATGTCAGGAAAACCCAAGGTCAAATCTTTGTTATCTTGTATAAGCTACAAGAATTCTCCAAGCATCAGTTTCCCCATTTATAAAAAATGTAACAACATGCATCTCATTATGATTGATAGAATAAAAGCTGTCATTCAGAATTAAGTGATAAAAAGCATAGAAAATACTAAGCAAAGTCTCTACAACAAGCAATTTGATGATGATGACAATGACAGTGATGGTAACAGTGATAATCGCACAGCTCAGATCAAAGCAGCAAAGAAACTTGCACTGGTAACAAATTTCCAAGATGTCCATCGACAGATGAATGGATAAAGAAGATGTGGTATATATATACAATGGAATATTATGCAGCCACCAAAAGGAATGAGATCTTGCCATTTGCAACGACGTGGATGGAACTGGAGGGTATTATGTTGAGCGAAATAAGTCAAACAGAGAAAGACATGTATCATATGACCTCACTGATATGAGGAATTCTTAATCTGAGGAATTCTTAATCTCAGGAAACAAACTGAGGGGTGCTGGAGTGGTGGGGGGTGGGAGGGATGGGGTGGCTGGGTGATAGACATTGGGGAGGGTATGTGCTCTGGTAAGCGCTGTGAATTGTGCAAGACTGTTGAATCACAGATCTGTACCTCTGAAACAAATAATGCAATATATGTTAAGAAAAAAAAAAAGAAGAAGAAGAAGAAGGTAGCGGGAGGGGAAGAATGAAGCGGGGGAAATCGGAGGGATAGACGAACCATGAGAGACGATGGACTCTGAAGAACAAACTGAGGGTTCTAGAGGGGAGGGGAGTGAGAGGATGGGTTAGCCTGGTGGTGGGTATTGAGGAGGGCACATTCTGCATGGAGCACTGGGTGTTATGCACAAACAATGAATCATGGAACACTACATCTAAAACTAATGATGTAATGTATGGGGATTAACATAACAATAAAAAAATCTTTAAAGCAATAATACAGGGGGAATATGGAATTTAAAAAAAACCAAATTTTAAATAAAATTTATAAAAATGAAGCTGTTTCTCATCTATTTCTGCTATTTCTTAGGATGGTCTTTGTGAGAGGCAGCCGAGTTCATATCAGTTTTGGAGTTTGATAACTGGGTTAAAAATCTCACCTTCCCAAAAAAAAAAAATCTCACCTTCCATGATGAGGAATGAACACCTCTGAGCCTTAACCTACATTGGAGGTGGCCTGGGTAGATCCAATATGGTGACTTAAGCACCTAACACCATGCTCGTGAATCATAAGTGCTCAAATGTTTCAGTGTATTTTCCAGGAATTGATTTGAGTTGCTCATCTTCCAGTGCTTTCTATTGCTCCACATTGCAAATTCTGAGATTAAGCCTCCTCTCACACTGACAGGGCACTGGTACCTGCATGTGACTGGGCCCCACAAGTGAAAGGGCTTTTTGGAACACTGCACATGTTCAGGGCAGGCATACATGGAAGTGATGCTAACAAGGTCAGAAGAGGCCAACTGAACCCAAATAATGCAATTAAAAAGACAGTGCCGGGGCACGTGGGTGGCTCGGTTGGTTAAGCATCTGCCTTCGGCTTGGGTCATGATCCCGGGGTCCTGAGATTGAGCCCCGTGTCAGGCTCCCTGCTCAGCAAGGAGCCTGCTTCTCCCCTTCCCTCTGCCTGCTGCTCCCCCTGCTTGTGCTCTCTCTGCCGAATAAATAAATAAAATCTTTTTTAAAAAATAAGTAAATAGGGGCGCCTGGGTGGCTCAGATGGTTAAGCGTCTGCCTTCGGCTCAGGTCATGATCCCAGGATCCTGGGATCGAGTCCCGCATCGGGCTCCCTGCTCGGCGGGGAGCCTGCTTCTCCCTCTGCCTCTCTCTCTCTCTCTCTCTCTGTCTCTTACGAATAAATAAATAAAATCTTAAAAATAAATAAATAAAAAATAAAAAAAATAAAAAGTAAATAAATAAAAAGTGCCACTTATTTTTTCATACTCCAGGTTTTGTTTTGTGTTTCATAAAATGTTAAATATAGTCAAAATATTAGAAAAAATATTGAGTATTTCATGACAATAATAGCTTGAGGTTTAGAGTACTTTGCACTTGCACAAAGAGCTTTGTGCTTGAATCTTAGTAACAAGATTTTGTACCTAGGCAGGAATAATTATTCTCATTTTCTAAGTGAAAACTTAATAGTTTTGCCCAAGGTCACATAACTAATAAGTGATGGAGACAGGAATATAACTCAGGCGTTCTCCGAATAAATGTAGTGCTCCTTCTCTTCAAGCATGCCATAAACCACTTCCATTTTCATTCATTTTTAATTAGATATTGGCTTAAACACAACCATTTCCATTATTTTTTACCCATGAAAAGTCAATTAAATATAAAATAAACTTACAAGTGCTAACCATGAGGACAGTAGGATGGCTTCTCTTCAGTCCCTTGGTAGTTATAATGCTAATTAAAAAGTCAGTCCCTGAAGAAAGGCTATTAAATATGAAGGTCCTACACATTAAAAAAAAAATCACATATTAAAACAGCTCAGAAACATTTGGAAAACTCCCATTTTCTCACACTGTCTACAGAAAGAATTTTATATTTAAGTCTCGTGGTATTTTTACTGCCTATCATGGAAACAATCTTCTATGGTTAAGCACAAATAGTTAATGAGAAATCATAGCTTCTTACACAGAGTAATTCAATTAAGTCAAAAAGTGTGTATTATATATACAAGCATGAGATATACTGAATTGATTTAAAATTATTTATTTGCAGAAAGGATTTGTTACTGTATATCTGATTGATTCAGTTATTCTAATCACACTGTAGTCCGAAAAGTTGTCTTACAGTTCAGTTTTCTAATTTCTGTTTATATTAAGCCACTAATATAGCTTTTCAAAAATATATATAAAATGTTAATCTCGTGTTCCATGTAACTTGACACAATTTCTTTTCAATATTTTCATACCTTTTTGTGGAAGGCAGGATTTCCTCTTTCATTAAGCTTTCGCTGGATATTAAAATAATGTATCCATCCAGAAGACTTCTAACTGAAGGCCAGCTAACAGTTATTGCATTGGAGTTTCTACTATGGTTCATAAATTCAACTGCACTTGGGGCTATATCATAAAACATACACATAAAATAACATTTTCTACCTCACAAAGCACCTGCTCTGAAACAGCCTTGAAACACTCTCAAGATTTGTTTTACTTTCTGCAAACTCTGGGGGTAAGCAAGACATTCCTTTTATTCTTCCTGGTACATACGAAAAGTTAAAAGTCAAAAAAGAGAAAAAAAAACAAAAAACAGCAACAATCACTTTAAACTTTAAAATACAGCCAATATGTATTATTGTAGTACTGTAACCAATATTTCCCTTGCCTCAAAAATGTAGGGAGAGATTATATCTTGGTCCTGTGCAACCACTGAAGAGGAGCAGAATATGCCACCCCAAAATATTCCTCTTTGCCGTAAGGATTATTTTGAGCTGGTTATTTTTAAGAAACAGCAGACAGGAGAAACTCTGAAAACTGAGTAAAAGTTACCCTTTGTAAAAGACATTTACATTTATAAGGGAAATCTCCATTCATAAGAGTGTCTCCCTCTACAAGGCAGAGAAGTCTGACTAAATCTCTAGAAACTCTTATCAATGGAGCAGACAGACCTAAATCTGCATAACAACCTTACATTTGTTTACTGTGCTTTTTCTGGTAGCCTCCCATAACTGACTCCCTTACCCCCTCCCTCACCCTCAACATTTTCTTTTGTCTTCAGCTGGAGATGGTATTTAAGGTAGTGGTTTAGGCCATTTCAGGTAGTTACTCAGATTCCCTGGGTCTCTCCCATGTATGCAGGGAAGTATACATGTTATTAAATTTCTGTTTATTTCTCTCCCGTTGATCTGTCTTAGAGGGGTTGGGGGTGGGGTCTCAGTCAAGGACCTAGAAGGGCAGAGAGAAAATTATTTTTCTTCCCAACACCACGAATCTCAGAAATATTTAATGATTTTTCGGACTCATTCTAATTAAATACCAAATAGTAACAAGGTTAATCAGTAGGAAAGTTCATTGAAATCTAAATATGAAATGCTTCCCTGTTTCCTATGGAAAAAAAGCTAAATGAAATAGTGTACAGTATGTATTTTGTTTCGTCTCTAAAATTCTTCCATGTATAAGAAAGGAACAAAACTGCCAAAATATTCTTTCCCAATTCCATTCTGTGTTATTATAGTAAAAGAATACCAGACACGACCAGTTTCTAAATACATAAATCAATGTTCCCATAATATCAGTGTCAAGAATCACTAAAATAGCCATTTTAGTAGAAGAGTTGAAAATTTTAGGAGTGCCAGGGTGGCTAAGTCGGTTAAGCATCTGCCTTTGGCTCAGGTCATGGTCCCAGGGTCATCGGGCTCCCTGCTCAGCGGGAAGCCTGCTTCTCCCTCTCCCACTCCCCTTGCTTGTGTTCCCTCTCTCACTGTGTGTCTCTCTCTCAAATACATAAATAAAATCTTTTAAAAAAAAATTTTACTTCATCTAGATATGAAAATGTATACATTTTACATATATCCTTCCCAATCATCCCTTATTTCATGTGACTAGCATGGAATAATCGCCATCTGCCATGGGGAGTAAGTTGCTAACACTGGGGAAATGTCACTTCATTGTCTGCTTAACTGAACAATGAAGAAATTAAATCGCAAATGGAAAATCTGGCCAGACCCCAGGCAATTAGCCACTCTCCTGCCTGGCAATACATATACAAAAGAGGTTATTTTAACCCATATAAGGGGAAACAGAAAGAGAGACAAGAGATGACAACTGCCTGCCCATAAAGAAAATCTGGAAAGAATAAACTATTTACTAAATCTTCCCTAAAGAATGAAATAAATATCTGAACATTGAATAATACCTAAAGTACTTATACAGGCTGTACCTGTCTGTATTTCTTTGATATTAGGAATGCTGTCTTTAAAACCTTCTTTTTCAGTGCGAATTGAAAAAGTGTACACCGTGGCAGGATCCAAGTTAGAGAACGTTGCTGCTTCTGCAACTACCTTCTGGACCTATCAATCCAAAAGAATAAATTAGCACATGTTCATTTTAAAAATGTTCCACAATTCAACACAACCAAATAAGCATTGGGTTATTTAGTTTCACTACTATCTAATGTAAGGATGCAGTAATATTGGATTCAGCATGAAAGACTCAAGTTTAATGCCTCCAAGAGCGGCCTGTAATGTACCATGAAAGCAGCAGTACAGTTCATGCATGTGATTTCATAATGCTGAAAATTCCCATCAGCGCGATTCCAGAGAATTTCTATGGAAGAGTCTGTCACTTTGCCCTCATGGATATTTGATGGTGCTTCCAGACCTACCCAAAACACACAACACATTTAAATTCTTCTTGTATGTTTTCTAATTGGGTTTTTCTTTTAATTTATCCCTTTAAAGGGAAAAAAAACACAATGTGAATAAAGAACAATAAAGCTTATTAATCAACCATCTCTATATTCTAATTTAAAATAGTTTATACATCCATGACAGTTCATTAAATATAATAATCAGTTGCAATACTCAGAGTCATTGCAAACACCATAACAAGCAGCTAATTTTGGTTTTGCAGCAAAAACTACATAGCAGCAAATTCACGGTACAAATTGCATAATATTCAAAAGAAGAAAAAGAGATTAAAGCTTTCTGAATCTATTACCATAAACTAAAAAGACAACAGAGAGAAAAATGTGAAGTCCAGACAAGGGAGTAAAAGAATCCTCTTTGTATCAGATACTGGCAAAAGCTAAAATGAAATTTTATCTGATGAGTTTTAATGGTTATATTTTCCATTTTAAAGACCCCATTCAGCATACAGAAAAAGAAATTTTCAGAAAAATTTAAAAAATTGAAGCTTTAGATTATCATCTTATATATTGATATATTTTGCCACTTACATCACAAAATTGATATATCTAGATGATCAAGTACTAATTATTTTTAAAGACAAGAACTGTCAAATATAACGCTGCCCATAATGATTTATAATATAAGGAAGAGACAGAGAATAAAGATATGATAATAAAAAGTATATAAAAATTACAAACAAAAATAAAATATAAACATATACTGAGCTGATTATGAATATGCTAAAGTACTGTTATAATAATGTGATTGGTGATACCAGTTTGGGAGTATTTTATGAAAACTTGAGTTTAAACAGTAATGGAAAGATTACAATTCGAGAGGAAGAAGACACATAGTGGTATAATAATATATGTGTAGATTTAAAGACCAAAAGAGCAAAACATGAAGAACCTGGATATGTTATAGTCAAAATTATAATATTTTTAAGACTACATATGATTTTTGTATGGCATTTATTACTCTGTGCCATTCATTTCTATATCTACTGGGTCAATATCTTAGATAAATTTCATGTGTCTCAAACGTTCAAAATGAGTATTTGTAGAATTTGTGAGTGGCTTAAAGAAAAGATAAATCAAAATTGATATGAAATTCAAAATGTAAGTACTGGTATGAACAAATATAATACATACTAATTTTAAATATTCAAAGTAGTAGGGAAAATATATACTAGTTCTTTCCAGACAAAGGGCAGCATGGAGAGAGCAAACACATGCTAAGATTATGTGCTTTGAGAGACACTATTAAGTGTCTCTAGACTCAAAAAATATAACCTAGTTCTTATAATCTGCCTAAAATTATTCACATTCCTCACTCTTGAAATAAGTCATTGTAAATTCTGATTAATATGCACATACATTTTTTGTTAATGGATAGATTTAAAAAATTCATGACTTCTCAATTTTACATAAAGTTAGCTCTTTCTCTATACTCGAGCAATGAAAGATCAGGCTCAGTAGTAAGGCTTTTGCGATTATGAAAATAACTGCATTGAAGTGAATGTAGCCTACTACTATGAAATGGTACACAAAATCAAAATCAAGAAAAAACTTATATAAGTCCCCAAATACTTACATGTTTTTACGGCAGGCACATAATGCATATTACTTAATTTAGTCCCACTGATGATGGAAACAAAAAAATTGTATTCTGTGCCTGGGATTAAATTGCCAACAATTATTTTATTGCCATGTTTTAAAGGCTTAGTAACATTTGGCCCTCCTTCAATTACAATATGTATGCCATCAAACACTCCAAGATCAGGCATTTGAACAAATAAAATTACAGAGGTACTATGACTTTCATATGGGATGACAATTTGGACTGGTTTGGGCTCTGAAAAATAAAAAGAGAGATTTATAATTAGTGGGTTTTTTTAAATTTCAAATACATTTCTCTCTATTTTGTCTGGCATGTTCTAGAATATGCAAAAATACTAAATGCCTGTGCAAACTTATGTTTACTATGTCATTATTAGACAGAAAAACAAGGTGGACATTCTGAGAGAGTGTATGTACATATATATGGGAAGCACCTGATTAACTTTCATTTTTTGATTCTCAGTAGTAGTCTCCAAAACCTAAGAATCTGAGATTTTCCGATTGTTTTTTAACTTTTTATCTATTTATTAAGCCAATGCTTTTGAAAACCTATATACTAGGAGAAGTGCTTAAATAAAGTAAATAATGCCAGATTCCTGCATTCAGAGTTCCCAGTCTCAAGAAAGAGATACACAAATCACTTACTAGAATCCCAAATGGATAGAGCTGAGCTGATAACATGAACAAAAAGCTGTTGAGAAGAGAGGAAGAAAACAATTCTAGCAGAGATCATTGGAGAAGGCTTCCAGAGTCTAAGATGTTTTATCTGAATCCTAAAGGGTAGTACAAGTTTACCAGAAAGAGCGTGTGGTGGGGTGAGGTGGTAAGGAGGGAATTCCAGACAAAGAGAAAACCATGGAAACCAAAAAGGACATCATCATCATCATCATCATTGTGTATTCAGGGAATATCAAGTTCTTTCTGCTGTTAACTAGCAGGGCAAATTACTAATCACTAGTCTTTGACAATTAGTTACTAATCTTTGGCAAGTTACTAAGTCACTCTGTGCCTTGGTTTACTAATCCCTAAAATGAGAAGGAGACTAGTATCTACTTTGAAAGGTCATTGTGACAATTCAATGAGAGCTGTATTTATATACAAAGAGCTTAGTTCCCGGCACATGCCAGGCTCTCAGGGTGGTTAAAGCCTGGGGTATGTGAGGAAAAGGGATCAGGCGTGGAAGGCCACCTCTGAGGCTGGATGCTGTCTGCAAGGGGCTTTGCATGCCATGCTAAGGACGTCAGACTTTATCCTGCAGGCACAGGGATTTTGAACAGACATTTCATTTCATTTTTAGGAGCACAGTCCTGGCAACAGTTTAGAGGAAGGGTTCGCTTACATTTCACACTCTCGCTGACCTCTACGTAAGAGCTTTCTTGTACTGTAATCCTCTACTGTATCATTTAGAGCAGATTTGAAATTTTAGATCATTTCTATTCACATTATTTTTTTCCTCAAGTCAATTTTAATTTCAACTCTATTTGTGGATTATTGAAATACTATAGGGTATATCCTTAGATCTGTCTTTCTTCTAAGTAGATATCTTCTTCTAAGATATACATTCTGAGGAAATATTCTTTCTTCCAGAGAATAATTGGACAGACTTTGCTTTTCAGTTTTCTTTGTGACATCTGGTTTGATGCAATGGAACTTGTTCTAAGTCAATGATACTGTATTTGATAATGTGATTCTGCCAGTTTACCCAGAGCCAGTACTGTGTAAAAGGATTTAAACACATACCTATAATTAGCATTCTAGAACATAAAATCTGTGCCATATCTCCATCAATTCATTCATTTGTAACATATAACTTTCTTGCCTTTTTCAGTCTGGGTAGTTATGAGGAAATGTTCAATATATTAACCATAACAAATACCATATGGTATACTACTGGGTTTCAAAGCACTTTTTCCATGTTTTTCTTTTTCCAGTTATATTAACTTCCCCTTTTCTGTCATCACTGTTTTTTGTGGGTTTCTTCTTTAAATCCCTTACAGCTCTCTTCAGTTACAAAGCTCTTACATTAAGTATGGTTTTTCTAAGGCTAGTATGACATCCCACAAGTATCCAATCCATTTAAATGTGTGGGCAATAATCTGGAAGTTTCTAAATCTGCCTTGAGCAGAAATTAAATATCTGGAGATTGGAAATAAGTGGCCAATGTAGTCATGGAAACAGTTCACTTCCGTGTTCCTAGGTGCTGAAGATATTTTCTAAGGAAAGACAATGCTTTAAATAGGCATTATCTAATTTAGTTTCTAAAAGCATATAGAGTCTGTGACATTCTCTATAGTGGGTAAATGTGGGTTTTTTTAATCAGTTCCACTTGTTCAGGGAAATGGGACCAATGGCATCAATAAATGACATATTAAGGCAGATGGACACAAAGGCTGGAAAAGTGTACAACAGGACAAAGTTCTTTCTTCTCTTCAAACCTGTATTCTGAACCTCTGGAAACTCAAATGAGAGAAAGCGTAGCCTATAAATAAATAAATAAATAAATAAATAAATAAATAAATAAATAAATA